>NC_041331.1:33403920-33453920 GCF_004354835.1 Perca flavescens
TGATGTTTAAAACTGTGTTTTGAAACTCACCAAATATCAAATAACTGGCTGCTAATGTTAGTGTTATGAGTCAGGACACAAAGGCAGTCACCATATGGCAAAGTCTACTATCATGTCCACTGCTGTCTTCTGAGTTGGAAATTAGATTTGAGATGGCAAATTTAAATCACAGCTAAATATAATTCAATTCAGAACTTGTGCTTAGTGTATGGTTGTGTTTTTCAGCTTGAAGTCAAGTTCACATGATTAGAATAAAAACAAGATTTGCTGTGTCAGACCTAACAATGGCCCCTCATTAAATCACTAATTTACTTCTTGACAAGAGCAACTCACAGGTTACCTTTGCTATCATCAGTATTATGCATTGTTGATGAGATAAGAATAAATGTTTGCTATTTATTTTTAAACTTGGCCTTTATACTGCCAAGTACTAGAAAAAATGAGGGAGTGAGCAAGACAGGGTGATAAAAACTTAAGCATCTATTGATAAAAAGTAAAAAAAAAAACTTTTACTCTTCTATGTGTATGTGCAGGTACGAGGATGGTCAAGTAGGAGATGCCAACATCAACACCCAGGAGCCTAAGGTGCAGAAGGAGATCATGCGTGTGATTGGGACCCAGATCTACTCCAGCTAATGGCGGTTCTCCATACGTCTCTCTGGCGGAGGCACACAGGCAGGCAGACAGCGAATGTTTGGGCGGGGCCGACCTCAGGCCCGATACGGAAGGCTGAGGGAGCTCTTGAGCACATTAAGTCGTTTTGTTCTTGTCCTCTCATTTTCCTTTCCCTTCTTTGTTCCTCTTCTCCGAGTGGTTAATTTAACCTTCAGTTAAAGTCAGTCTGCTTTTCTCAGTTAACACACCGATGAAGGAAAAAAAAAAGGAAGTAGTCACTGGTTTGGCTGCACACACACACACACACACACACACACACACACACACACACACACACACATTTTAAACCATTGGTCGACTGGGCTTTCTCCTTTCTTGCTGCACTTTTACTGATCCTCTGGACTAATGATCTCTATTTATCATTTCTCTTTGTGAATATCGAGTAAAAAAAGAAAGAAAAAAACGAATAATTTCAAACGATTAATTAGATCCCTTTGTGGCAAATAAGTGTTGGATTTACATACACATAGAAGTTTGTTCTCTTATTGTGTTTGCAAAGGCATTATTTTCCATCCGTTTATTTAATATTTTTTGACTAATGACATGAATTAGGTCTGTGACATGGTTATCTGAGGGGCAAGCACTGCTCTGTCACTTTGTCCTTGTTCGCTCCCAGAATCCAATAAGCGAGGTGTGGCTTGAACACATACACTATAGGCACTTTGTTTTTGATAACATTATCAAATGTAATAAAAACAGAATAGTTTTTTTTTCTTTTTTTCATTACAGAATTAAGATGGTTCCCATTGATAATGCACCTTCAAACCCTCACAGCCCCCAAATGCCAAACAAACAGGAATTCAAAAAGAAAGTTAATACTTTTATCTTACTGGATGAAAGTGACAAAAATACAAACAGTGGATTTAGTCTGTGGACATGTTATATATGTTATCTTATGTTCTATGTTCAATAATCTACCCATGTCATCACTTTTTCTTTAAGTGGTGGATATCTCATTTCAAAATGAATCTCTCTATATATGAACTACTCTTCCC
Source organism: Perca flavescens (assembly GCF_004354835.1). Taxonomy (NCBI): domain Eukaryota; kingdom Metazoa; phylum Chordata; class Actinopteri; order Perciformes; family Percidae; genus Perca; species Perca flavescens. Next base: position 33,405,591 of record NC_041331.1, read on the forward strand.
ATTGAATTCACAACTTATAAAAATCCACTGTACAGAAAATCATGGACAGTTTTACCCAACTATCAACTGAAGCTTTCCAGTCCAGGTGAGCTCACATCCTGATGGACACTGGATGTTATAGATCGGCATTAATGTGCAACTCTGGTTTCACCTTGGAGAATGGCAACCTTGTATAGCTAATCAAGTTTATCAGTTAGTCATGTATGTACTGTATGTATGTATGTATGTACGTGTGGGTTTGTATTTTCTTGACATTATACTAGACATTGCACTTATTCAACGTTTGCCTAAACTCGAGAAATGGACTGTCCTCGGACCTGCAGTAGACAGGGTTGTGGAGGAAAGGTGGTGAAAAAAGTATTTATGGAGTCAGCAAGACTAGAATATCCAACACCAACACCATGTCTGTACTGAGATGGGCTTTCACTGTCTCCTGGAACTTAAGATTCTAACTACTGAATGGACTTTGAGGCACAAAAAGAGGGCAACTTGTAAATAAGGACATTGGAGACCTCGTTGAAATGTATTGCCCAAAAAAGAAGTGGACATGTACAGCTTACTCATTGTGTTGCGGGGACTGTGCTAATAGCTGATGCCTGTTTTTTGCCAAGAGGTTTAAGCTACAAGTCTCTTTGAGAATCTATTCTCTGGCTGCGTGTCTCTGGTGAGTAATGTTTTCAAAGATGGCATTGACAACAGTGATGGTGATTATGACAATGGTGATGAAAGGCGACGATGCAGGAAAAAAAAGAATAAAGCCTCATTTTGCACAGTTTTACATACAGCCTCGGTTTCTTTGATGTCTCTGTGGGAAGTAAGTGTGACCATTAAATGTAGAATTATGACAGAAGCGTTGTGCTCGGATTTGTGCAGAAGGGGGCACCATTACTCCATTGACAACAACCTGAGCTCTCTATTCTATAGTCTAAAATATCAAACCAGACTTTAACACTTGTAATTACTTGAAAAGGTTGATGCCTTGCTACCTTAATGCTACTCCCTGAAGAAAGAAAATGGATGAATAATAACATACAACAATATGTTTTGTTGTAACATACATACAACAAAACATATCTATCCTGTTATTTTCCAATGGTTATTTTAAGAAGAGGTGTAATGACAAGTGAAGAAGGAGATCTAACTTCTAAATTGTCATTTAACAACATAGTGTCAGTGAGTATGTGAGGAATACATGCCACATACAATACATAACCCTAACCCTGAAGCTGAAACATTTATTATTATACTGTTTATACACCACATCATACTAAACTAACTTAAAACAAAAAAACAAAAGTAAATAGAAGAAAAATAACTTTTCTTAACAGTCCTTAAGCATGAATTTCCCATTCTAACTGATTTTCCTTTCAAAAGTTATTGATGTAGTTACGGAGGAAGTGGTACAGGACGGACCAATATACCGACATATACTGCACTACCTACAGGTTTGCTGAAACTACATCTAATCGATTTATTGCATCACAAATTCATTCAAGTTTCCATTTATTTATCCAATATAATCTTCCCTGGTTAAATATGGCAGGGTATGCTTTCACCTCAGAGAGAGCAGATCACTAATAGTTGTTGACCAGCCAGTTGCTCAATCTTTCCTCCCTCTCCCTTCCTCGCTCTCTGACCACAGAAAGCTCTCCTCTTTCAAACCAGCTGAACACATCTCATTGCTACTCTGCTGCAAAAAGTCAAGTCTGATGGCTGTTTTGGCAAAGGAGGCACTGTATGTGTACGACAAGTGCTGGGTGTGTAGAGAGTGGGCATAATCATGGGGAAGCTGAAGCACTGATGGGCCCTTGAAAGGCACTTTATGTGTGTATTTGTGGCTACGGTAATTGGGCCTCTCCCTTTGTAAACTGACCCATTTGACGTGTGTGTGTGTGTGTGTGTTTGTAACTAGCAGAATGATGTGTATGGTTCACGTGTTACTATGATCTCTGAAACCCGGCCCTCATGTTGGACACGGCCCCCTGCTTTGGCTTTGTCCCCCATTACCAAAGCCAGCTGGCTGGTGGCACACAACTGCACATCGCTTTTTAGATGGGGCTTGTTCTTGTGCAGTTCAACCATCCACCACTGAGGGGAGCTCTGGTGTTATTCTACTTGGTAGAATACTGCTTGGTTTCAACTGCTTTCTTTGCATATTTAACACACACACACACACAACTACACTTGGCATTAGCCCGCACATGCAGGTAAACACACACACAATACACAGTGGTTGTTTGGTCAGATAAAGGAGTAGTGACGGGAGGGCATAAGGTCACCGAGGGAGTCTGGCCATCGGTGCTCCCAACCTTCCTCTCTCCTGCCTCCGTAATAAGTGTGACCGTTTGATTTCTGAACAAAAGGAGCAATTACAGGGAGTTGTTTAATCACCCACACTTTTATTGAGCTCAGGGTCTCTTAGCTTGCAGCTCAGGCCCCCGTCGTCGGCAGCAGCGGGCGACAGGAGTGACAGAGAAGGTCGGTGGTTTAACGGGGCGCGAAGGGGTCTCGTTTGAGTTAAGACTTCGCAGGCTACTCTGCACGCTGCGGAGGCCCCCGGGACAGAGACAAAGAGGTAGATGAGACCAGAAGACAGGCTCGCCAGCCAGGCAGAGAGATAGATGGACTTAACAGAGAGGAGACTAGAGGGCAGAGTTTGGGGGACACATCAGAATCAGAATCACTTTATTGGCCAAGTAGGATAAATGTGCAGGAGTTTCTCTGGTGTTAGCACAGAGATGAGGCGGCGACAATTTAGCCTGTGCAGTGTAAAAGAGGTATTCATGTGCATGGCAGTTGCACTTGTTGAGCAGGAGGTGTGGCGATTCCCAGGAGTGCAAGTTTATTGTTTTTGGGTGGGAGAAATGAAATAAGCTGGGGGAAAAAAAAAGCACAGACATGATTTCTGAACTATACAAGCAGTATAGCATGCAAGGACTTGTGTGGACATTGTGAGCACAGGGATGGCATACAAAAATGTTTCTTTCTTTTTTTAACAAAGAAAGAGAGAAGAAAAACAACAGAATTCGATTTTGCTACTTTACAGTCAGCCCAGAGCCCCAGTAAGCCCAACTCCCATTCAAAACAGTACCAAGCACTGTCAGTGTCAGTGCCTTTATTGAATTTTCAGCCCGGGTGTTACTCTATATTTGTGTGCATGCCGAGTGCCTCCTCCTCCCTGGATATGAATGATGGAGTACAAGTCCTTGTCTAGTCCCTCAGAGATGGCAAGGTTGGTGGTGTGAGGTGAAAAAAAGGGGGTGGCGACGAATGGAAAGAGCTGATGGTTGCGGGGGAGTTTTAAAATGGAACACAATGGAAAAGAACAGCACCACTTGGTGGGGACCAAGGTGTGTGTGTGTATGTTTGTGTGTTTGTGTCTGTGTCTGTGTGTGTGTGAGTGTGGTGGAGAAGAAGAGGGTAGAAAGAGATAGAGACTAGGATGAGTGGGAGAGGGAGGGAGGAAGGGAGTACACCATCGCTGCTCATAAAGCCAACAGCTGTGTGGGTAATGTTTTGTGACACCGAGCCTCTCCGAGCCCTTCTGTTTCCCAGAGAGCTAGGAGACGCCATATTCCGTCGTCACAAATGGCTCTGTCATTCACCCCCTAAGTCTTAATTATCGCTCCCGGTTTTTTGGCCACGTTTTGCTCAGGCGTATGGATCCATCTGCACGCTGTATAATTCCACTCCGCAATTTACAAGTGGCATTTATTACAATGGCCTCCACGGCATCTCCTCTTTAACACCGGCAGCCCTTTTCAGAAAGACGAGGGGGAACAAAAGAGCAGTGCAATCTGGCAGCAACAGTGCCCACCCTCAGTTCACTCAAATCTCTCTTGTCTTTTTTTTTTTTTCCATCTGTACCCTTGCTCTCTGTACGACTATCTCCCTCCACCCCCATACTACTCATTTTTTTCCACTTTTATTTGTGTATGTGTGTGTGTGTGTGTGTGTGTGTGTGTTTTCCCTTTGTTAATAATTTAATTTTTATGGGATTCACAGTTCTCGCTCAAACCGCCCCCTATCTGCCTCGAAGCAGAGGAAAAGGAAATAGCTGATGTTGATTTTTTTCCCCTTCCTCTCCTCCTCTCCCCCCTTCGTAATTCATTTTGGATTAATTCCCCTGTCTTCAGAGACAATCCTAATTCTTTATTATTTCCACTTCACAGGCTTGATGACATCCTTGTATCCACATATCATATCCAGAGGAAACTTTACACCCAGCAGACCTTGTTTTCTCCTCTCTTTTTTCATATCTCTCTCCTCTTTCCCCTCTGACACCCTGCCTCTCTCTTTCTCTGTGTTGTTCCTATGTCTCTCTCCCACTCCTTTTTCTCTCTTTCTATCCATTTCTCAACATCCCCCCCCACTCTGTCTTTCTCACCAGAGTGAAGTTACTTGTTATTTTCTACCCAGCCGCTGGGCTCCTGTCTACCCAACAGAAGTCGGCTGCCTGTCTCACACACACCCTCCCACCTCCTTCAATCAATATCATAATGTGTGTGTGTGTGTGTGTGTGTGTGTGTGTGTGTGTGTGTGTGTACAGTGCATGTCATGTATGCTCGTCTCTTCCCATTCATGTGGGAATAAAATGAGTGTTCATTGCCATTAAAGTGCCACTGGAAAAAAGAAATCTTCATTCATTTGTCACTTGTTTTCCTCTCCTCGTGTAGTGCTCCACAGTGTTTTTCTTTTGACTCCCTCACTTGTCAATTTCCTCTGCTATTAGAGATGCTCATTGGCAGATGGACACTCAGGCTTATCATATAGCAGCTCTCCTTCAACCTTCATTTCTTGCTTCTCTGTCTTTTTCGTTCTTTTTCTCTCCCGGTCTCTCTTCTCCCCCCTGCCGTCCCTCTCTCCTCTTCATGTTTCAGCTGCTTCTGCATTTCACTCTCCTTCTCACAACCTCTCTCCTTTTGCCTTATCTTCCTCCCCTCTGCATCTCTAACTTTGGACCTCTCCAATGCTCGTCCATTCATCTGCATCATTCTGTTCCTCTGCCTTTCTTTCTGTCGCTCTTTGTTTTTTCAGCATATCTTTCTCTATTTCTTTCCATGTCTCTTTCTCTCTGCTTTGTGATGGCTTTTTTTTTTTTTTTTTTTTCAGGGTGTTTTTTTTCTCCGCTCATGTCAAGTAGTTTTTCAAATCAGCCTTCTTCAGATTTTTTGTGATAATTTTCGCTGCTACCATGGATGCTCTCCTTTGTCCCACACCTACCAAGTGCTCACGCACAAACTCATACCCAGACACACACACACACACACACACACATACACACACACACACACACACACATGCAATGTCCCATCTCCAATTCACTATTAAGTGGGCCCTGAATTTCCCCTGAGTTCTGGTATGGTGGCAGCCGCCTCTGGAGTCCGGCTGTGCTAGATGTGTTGTCTGCTCCCTTACCATTCAATTACCCTCCTGTAATCTGACAGGCTCCTCATGGCCTGCACTGGGACAATCACTAGTGTGTGTGTGTGTGTGTGTGTGCATGTTTGCTGTATGAGTGCAACTCTGTCTATTTTTGTGTGTATGTCTGCTATTATAGCTGTTTCTGCGAGTGTCTTCCTGCATTTCAGATGCACACAGAAGCAAGGACCTTTCTGCATTGTCTGCTTTTTCTTTTTTTGTTTCTTTCCCTATTACTTCTCTCACTCAAAGTCTCCCCTAGATCTCTGCCCTAAAGTCACTTGACATCCTGCTGCACCCGCAGAAACACACACTGACAGAATGAAAGAAACTAAGTCATGCCACAGACAGCCAAAGCTAACATTTAGTTCTCTTATGCGCTGTGCTATTATTTTTGCCTTGCAATCTAGCTCTTGTTCATTGTCACTCTCTTTTTTTCACAACTTTGTCTCTCTCTCTCTCGCTCTCTCTCTCCATCATTCTATCATGTTCCCCTAATCACTGTCCCCGTGTTTTACCTTTTTTTTTATCTTCATCTACCCCTCCCCGCCCCCCCAAGCTGGCTCTGTGTTGACCTGAGAAGGACTGACATTCAGAGGCCGGTCCCCTGCCTGCAGCACTGACATTTCTGCCAGACTTTGATGGCGCCTTTGAACAGAGATGTGTGGAGGGAAGAGCTGCCTGTCTTTCCGCCTTCCAGCAGCTCTAGCTCTGCCTATCCACCACTGAGAGTGAGATGTACTGTAGCGGGCTGCTACCCAGCTGCCCAACCGCCTCCACCTCGCCAACCCCACTGCTGTGAGGCCTTCAAAGACACCCATGTTACTCCAGTAACCCTGTAGCTCCTCTCCTCCTCTTCTTCTTCCTCAATGCATTGCAAACTTATCTAACCTCTTCTTCGTGCACCACACTCCCTTTGTTACCAGCTTCTTACAGGGTTACAAAACACAGAGAAGAAAAAACATTAATAATTAAATAAAAAAGAAATAGAGACAGAAAATTGCTTGATGGGGGTTGCTCTTCTGACAGTGATTAGAGCATGATGTAAAAATGGCGCTCTGTTCGGTTATTCAGTGAATGCCGGTTCTGTGCCAAGCTGCCTGCTTTGGCAAACCCCCCCATCTCTCTGCTGTCATTAAGGGGAATGGGATTTTTCTTTTTCATGTGTTGGAGGTAGGGACCAAAGCATGTGGTGCTCTGCGAGCCTAATTAAAATGACATGGCTACTTTGCCATGCGATGGTGTCTCTGAGAGGTGGATGAGAATTGAAACACTTAATTTTGTTTCGCCTGGTTCCTCCTCTCTGTGGAGTTGGACTGAGCTGAGCTTTTGATGAGAGTGTGGACTTGACAGCTGTACATTAGTTTGTGTGTGTGCACTGCAAAAAAATTTAACAAGTCACTTAATTTGTATTCAGTCCTATAGTCATAAATAATATATCTTCCAATGCAGGGGCATTAAAATGTCCTGACCACAAAGTGTAGAAATTGTGGTGCTCTTGTCAGGCAGTTTATCAGCTGAGTTTGACTTGACTCATGTTGGTTTTATTGATGTTCCTGGAAAGAAGGATGAGACTGATTTCCCAGACGCCTTGATGAAAGATATACTGCCAAAAATGTCCATCTTGTATTATTTCATCCTATTATCTGTCTTTAAATCAGTCGTCTTGCACAGTAAAACAGTCTAGCTTTTGTGATATAAATTCACTTGGGTCTAATGCAACCCAGTTACTTTCAAGTGCCTTCTCAAATTAACTGACATTTTCTTGAAAAGCGCAGCGTAATCGCCATCTTTGAAGATACTGTCACTTGTTTTGAGGAAAACTCTTCAACCAGTAAAAACTGCATAAGCAACCTGAAACTATCTCTGTATATAGAGATTATGGCCAGCAAAAGTAGTGTTTGAATTGCATGCATATCAAACTGAATTGCAGATTTTGATAATGATAATGAATACATTCAAAAAGGTATTTTATGATTTTATGACAACTTAGAAAACTCACTACTAGCAAGTTAAATTGTAGAAATTAGTTTCAAGTTATGGATTTGAAATTGTAAGTAGTGAGTGTTCTTTCTTCAAATTCCCCTTTCTCACTCACACAGAAACAAAGTTGGACTGGAGGGCAGCTTTCACCTCAAAGGATGCCAACAGTGCATCACTTAGTGTGCCAGTTTTATTAGCCTGGTTTTGTTTAAGAAAAGTGAGATTTGAAGATTGAATTTGCAGACAAATTGTGCCTTGATGCATTTCTTGCTGTGTGTTTGTGTCTATGTGTGCAGAGGGAAAGGAAGTGACAGGTCCAACCCCTTCAAACAGCCCTCTGGCCCAGTAGCATGGTATGATTCCGCCTCAGCCTTTCTTGCCAGCTCCCCTCTCTCCCCCTCCTCCTCTCTCCTCCCTCCAAGCTGGGGGCCCCAGGGTGCCTGCAGCCTGCCTGTACTGTGCTATTGATTAGGAACAGGGCTGCAGCTCACCTGCTAATTGAAAGCCGATTGGGGCCCTGGGGCAGAGCTGTAAAACAGGCCCCACGTGGCATTAAAAGCTGAAGGCTGACGGGCCACTGTAAATCCAGAGCTGCTAATAGTGGTGGTGTATATCCATCTGTGTTAGAACTGGATGAGTATGTGTGTGTGTGTGTGAGTAAGGTTGTCCTGTGTCTTAGCATGTTCTCACACGTACATGATGTTACTGCATGTATGGTACGTGTGTGTGCATCTTAATGTGTGTATGTCAGGCACGGCGCCAGGATTCCAGTTTTGGATGGGCCAGACCAATTGTGGGTGGGCCTTAAATTAAAAACGTTATCAAATCCCTGTTTAACCTAATACAAATGACTGGCTAATATACTGTTATATTATATATATTATATGTGATTACATAATAAAGATTGTAATAGCTTGATGCTCTTTAAATATGTTGTTGCATTGTAAAAAGTTTCGGTGCAAAGGACGGACCTATCCACGATCGCTCTCCTTGGTTCTGCCCAAAAGAAGAGCGCTTTGGAATCTCCATTACGCACCATACCTGGCTGTGCTATAGCGCGTCTCTCCTAACCTAAGGCCTATAGACTGTAAAAGTGGTCAGGAATCTAATATTTCCCCCAAAACATAGTTTAGTTCTGCTCGTATAACATGAGGCCGAATATTTCACAATTCTTTTCAACTGTTTTAAGTTTTCAACAATACAGATCAACAACACTGCCCGACAGTTTTAATCAATACTCGGCCACAGAACGTGTTCATTGACAACGTCATCTGTCATGTAAAACAAGACTCACGTTATTTCCTTACATTAGTGTGATGATTCATGTTATAAACATGTTTAACAAAAATAAATAAATCGCATTAATAGCCCTAAAGCATTATTGGCCATAACAAGAGAAAACCATGAGGGAACAACAACTTGACAACAGTAACAAGCTGTTATAGAAATAGAACTATACTAGACTATATAGGCGCTATATCATCCACTCGCGAGGCAAAGGCAAAGGCATTAGCACCGGCGCTGGTCGCGCTGGCCCTTGACACGCTAGCCGCGTTAGCATCCTGCGGTGGCCGAGACAAAGATGTGCTAGGCGTTGTGGATCTCAGCTCTCCTTCATCTCGTGGTTGCAGCGATGACTCTGAGACCGTTCGTGCACGTTTAAGGTACCTAAACAACGACTGTTGCAACCTTGTCCTTTACTGGAAATGATTTTCACACTCTCAGATCACTGGGAGCTAGCCTAGCATACCGACAAGCTACATCTGATCCGAACCTCACTGTCTGCTGAACTTGCGCAGAAACATAAAAATAGACATGACCAGTTTTTTTAAGTTGTTTTTGAAAACTAAACATTTAGACAATTTTAGCACACATTATGAGATTATTTGCAGATTTTTTATAATTCTTCACCAAATTATAATATATTAATTCATTAATGTTTTTTGAGGAAATGTTTTGGGTGGGCCTGTTGAAAAGTGGGTGGGCCTTGGCCCGTCAGGCCCACCCATAACGCCGTGCCTGGTGAATGTGCTTGCACACACTTGAACTGTGTGTTTTTATGTGTATTGGCTGTATTTTTATGGATGTACTGTGTGTATTGTGTGTAATCACATTCAGTCAAATGTGTGTGCATGTTCAAGTGCATACATTGGTATATGTGTGTGTGTGTATGTGTTTCTGTGCATATGCATATAGACACACACACACACACACACACACACACACACACACACACACACACACACACACACACACACACACACACACACACAGGTGGTTCACAGTGACAGTCTGGTCTCCCATGATACCAGGAGAACAGTCTTGTCTGTAATGGACACATCCTTCCTCTCTCTTCAATCCTCGTGACAACAGCTCTTCATCCCTCTCTCCCCCTCTCCCCGTCTCTCTCTACCTTCCTCTAGCTTTCTCTTTTTCTTTGTCTCCGCACAAGTCACACCTGTGATCCTCCGCTGAGACATCAGCTCATGAGCTGAGCTTCATTTTTTCCTTCCCCTCCCATCATTTCTCATTGACTGTCTGTCTCCTCTCTTATCTCCTTTTTCTATCATTTTTGATCCATCTATGTAAGTTTATACGTACATATACTGTGCCTATGTAATGTATCATGGGCTTACAGTTGGTGTTCCAGTTTATCCCAAAGGTGCGTGATGGAGTTGAGGTCAGGGGTCTGTGCAGGCCCGTCACGTCAACCTCTCCCACAACAAACCTTTTCTTCATGGATCTCGCTTTGTGCACTGGGGGCATTGTCATGTTGAAACAGGAAAGGTGCTTTCCCAAACTGCTGCTGCCAGGTTAAAGGCACACTATTGTCTAAAATATCTTCATATGCTCTAGCCTTAAGACTTAAGACCATTAATTAAATAGTGTAGAGAGCTAGCCCAAACCGTGAAAAAGCTCAAGGCCCAAAGACTGGGGTGTCTGTATACTTTTGGCCACAAAGTATATATATCTGTCTATCTACACGATCTCTCTCCCCTTTTCACTTAGTTTTTCTTCTATTAAATCGCACTATGCTTTTGCTCCCGCTCCGTCTCTCTGTCTGTCTCTCTCTGAGCAGTTTGATTGAGTAGGGAGGGTGCTGGCCGTCCTGCAGCATGGCGCATGGAAACAGAGGTTAATTGGATTGTAATTAGAGCGGAGGTGATTAATTGATAGCATCTGTAAATTTGGATGTTTCCATTGTAAATGTGACAAATGAGAGCGTGGCAGGCCGGAGGAGGAAGGGCAGAGAGAGAAAGCGAGAGAGAGCAACACACGCATGGATGGGAAGAACAGAGGAGGAGTTGCAGAGATGGAAAAGAGAGACAGGCATAGGAGGGAGACAGAAAGGTTTATTTTTAGTTAGTGCTGAATCCCATGGTGGTATGAAATGGCAAGGTTGATAAATATGACTGAATGCTTGTGTGATCAAGCAGGCAAGGTGTCAGATGGTTGGACACACTTTTTATCTGATTTTGAAAGGTTTGGCTAACACTGAGTGTTTTTAGTTGACGTGGGTTAAATTCCAAGATAAACAAATGTATTTGTATACTCAAATGATTACTTCTAGGTTGTAGGTCAGAGATGCTTAAAGCAAATGTGTTTATTCACACATTCTTGCTGAGAGTTAGATGAGAAGATTGATACCACTCTCATACCCTAAATAATATATATATAAATATATAATAATAAAAAAGGCCAGCATACAGTATAGATTATGATTATGATCTTACAAAATGTGTAACATAATAACTTTTGGACCTGACTAAGGCTGTTTTCAGACTGACATAAAATATGTGAAGGACGCTGGCAAGAAAGTTGAAAGTGCCCATATTATGGGATTTGGGGTGTTATTTTGTGTCTCTGATGCTTCCACGCGCATACAAACTTGTTCTGCAAGTATTCCACGCAAAGTTGGAAGTGTGCCCTTGTTTAGAAGAAGTCTCCTGGCTAATCCTGCCTTGTACTAAGTGAAGTTGTAGAAACAAACAGCTATCTGATGTGATCCTTACCTAGCTACTGCGCATGTGCGCCTCCCAACAAAGATGGAATAGAATTGCGATGCCTCACTCTGTAGCTAAAATAGAAACCTGAACACACAGGGTGAAAAGAGGATCTGCAGCAATGTGCAGTACAACAAAAATATGGTGTTTTTTGAAAATTAAACCATGTAAACCTATTCTGGTACAACCTCAAAATACAATTATGAACCTGAAATGAGCATAATATGGGCACTTTAAGCTGTCTCAAATGTGCCACAATGCAGTGTCGTGCAGGAATGCCCTGCATTGGCACATTCCTGCAGAGATGACTTTGTACCATCGCTGAGGTAATTCTGAGACAGATAACAAATGATTGTGGTCATGATAACTTTCCATAGTTCCTCATAGTGTTTTGGCTTCTCACAAGCTTTTAAATTCATGGATGTATTATCCAACATGGACTTTCTGGATCATATTTGATTCACTATCTGAATTTAAATAATTGCAACATGCATTTTTATCAATATCATATTATTGTGTGAATGCTGATTCAGCAGCATTCACAGTATTGTTATCCAATTCCTTCGTACAATTTTCGGTTGACTACTACTTCTACATACTTTCAGCTACAAAAAACATTCAAATATCAAAACGTTCAGCTCTTTAGGGACATTTGTGCTTGTATTCAACTTTTTAAAATATTCAACTTTTTTCTTTTTACATTGTTAGTCACTGGAGCAATCTTTAAATCCTCTTCAGGCTTCTTCCACTTCGAAATGCTACTCCTCCCACCTACTTTCACTAGATGTCATTCAAACTTTAAACTATTGACAAAACCTTCAGCTATTAGAAAATGATTAAGCTTTTTGATATCTTTTGCAATTTTTGTGTTATCACTATTTACGTCTAATGCTTCTTTAGGCTATTTCAGTGTTTTTAAGGGCTGCTCAGTGTGGGTGATGTCACAGCTACAGTGTAGAGGAGAGAGAACATCGTCTTAAAGTGCCCATATTAGGAAGAAAAACACTTTTTCTGGGATTTGGGGTTATTTTGTGTCTCTGGTGCTTCCACACGCATACAGACTTTGAAAAAAATCCAACCATACTGTTTTGAGCGAGTTACGGGTTTCTGAATGTGTCCTGCCTTCAGCTAGCTAGTGCTAGCATGCTACCTCGTTCTCAATGGCAAAGCACTGCTACAACATACACAAGTTCACCATAATCTACAAAAGAACTACTTACATGTGCGTCCTCGTTTAGAAGTCTCCCAGCTAATCCTGCCTTGTAACTGACCGAAGTTGGAGAAACAACCTTTCTTTTACTGTCTTTGGAGCTAGCTGACATGATCTACGATCTGAGCTACTGCGCATGTGCGAGTGCAATCAAAGATAGTACAGAAGAAAAGATGTCTCCCTCTGTAGCTAAAACAGAGACCTGAACGGAAGGTGAAAAGAGGAGCTGCAGCAGTGAGATAGAGCTGTGCAGTACAACAAAAATATGGTGTTTTTTTAAATTAAACCATGTAAACCTATTCTGGTACAACCTTAAAATACAATTATGAACCTGAAAATGAGCATAATATGGGCACTTTAAAACTTTCTCTTTAACTTGCTCCCATGGCCACTATTCTTACTTCTCATACACCATTTATACGTCAAAATGTAGTTATACTTGTAACCAATGTTTTCAAATTGCTTATGTGCCCACATTTTTTTTCACTTTTTTTCCGATATACTATACTTTGACTTTTGTATGACTTTTTTCGACATACTATACTATGACAATTTTTTCACGATACCAGGGCCTCTCCTAAGTGGAATGCAGCCATCATTAATGGTTTTGAATACACCTGTGCTTTTCCTACTATGACATGTCAACATGTCTGCCGTGAAAAAGGTCTATAATATGACTGTTTTTTTCGATATACTAAGCTATGAATTTTTTTGTATCACTTTTTTTCAACATATCATACTATGACTTTTTAATGCTTTTTTTCCGATAGACTATACCATGACTGTTTTTGACATGTTGATTTGCACAGTGGCTCAGTGGTTAGCACCACTTCAACTGGCACCAAACAATCAAGCACTGCAGACTCTCACCCAGGTTCAATTCCTAGTACAGGCTGGTCCTTTTTTGTGGAGTTTGCACGTTCTTCCAGGCTTTCTTTGAAATACTATACTATCACTTTTTTTTGACATACTACGACTATTTTTTATATATTATACCATGACTTATTTATCACTTTTTTGATGCTATGACTTGTTTCAAGATGAGTTATTTGGTGGGATGGTGGCTAACAGCAGAAAGTAGGCACTACAGACTATAACTATAACTATAATCCCCAGTCTGGGCTTGGCCTTTTTTTGTGGAGTATGCAGGTTTTTCCAGACTTTCTCTGGCATACTAGACTTTTTTTATGACTTTTTTCGACATACTATACTATGACTTTTCTCACTTTTTTTGACATAGTATGCTGCATTTTTATCACTTTTTTCGACATACTTTACCATCACTTTTTCATCACTTTTTCGACATAGTATACTATGACTTTTTTACCAGCTTTTTGGACATACTATACTATGACTTTTTTCACTTTTTTGACTATACTATGACTTTATCATGACATTTTTCGGCATACTATACTATGACTTTTTTATGACTTTTTCAACATACTAAACTATTTAATGATTTTTTTTTATGAATTACTGTACTAAATATCAGTCTTAAGTGAAGAAGTCAAATAGCAAAGACACTACAGTTATGTGTGTTGGGTCAGATGGCTCAGTGTGATAGGAGAATGCTAAGAAGACCAAAGGTTGTGTGTTCAAACCTAGTGTTGCAATGTTTTTTGAGGTACAATATGAAAAAAATAAATATGTCTATAACATTAAAAAGCAGCAGGTTGTGTGTTAAACTTTTTGATGTTTTTCGACATAACTATTAAATTTTTTCCAACATTTTTGACATACTATAACTTTTAATTACTATTTTCGACATATTATACTAGGACTGTTTTATGACTTTTTTCGATACACTACAGTATTACTTTTTTCGACATACTATACTAGGACTGTTTTATGACTTTTTTCGATACACTACAGTATTACTTTTTATCACTTTTTCTGACAAACTATACTATGACTTCTTTATCACTTTTTTGACATACTATGCCATGACTATTTTTGACATACTATACTATGACTTTTTTCAACATACTAAACTGTGACTCTTTTCGACAAACTATACTATGACTTCTTCACGACTTTTTTCAACATACTATACTATGACTCTTTTCGACATACTATACTAGGATTTTTTTTCGACTTTTTCGTTAATGTTGAAAATGTCGAAAAAAAGTAGTTGTATAGTATGTTGCAAAAAGTCATAAAAATTCATAATATGTCAAAAAACATCATGAATATTAACACATAACCTTCTGCTTTCCAAACATTCTCTTATCACCCTGAGCTATCCGACCTCACACACAGATTTATGTTTTAGGCAGATTTATCATTTTCACATTGTATATTGGACCTTAAAGGAACACGCCGACTTATTGGGAATTTAGCTTATTCACCGTAACCCCCAGAGTTAGACAAGTCCATACATACCCTTCTCATCTCCGTGCGTGCTGTAAGGCTGTCTGACGGCTCCAGCGGCATCAGGCCAGCACAGAACATGCAGGTGAATGGTTCCAGTAATCCTACTGCTCCGAATAAGTGACAAAATAACGCCAACATGTTCCTATTTACATGTTGTGATTTATAGAGTCACAGTAAACAAACCGGGAACTATATTCTCAGGCGGAAGAATATAGTACTTGGGCGGAGTGATATGCTCGCAGCAAGCCTGTCTGAGAATATAGTTCCCGGTTTGTTTACTGTTAGAAGATGGCTGTGTCTCATGTTACGTTGTTTTTTGTACACGCTGTGACTCTACAAATCACAACATGTAAATAGGAACATGTTATTTTAGGCGTTATTTTGTCACTTTTGTCACAATTTGGAGCAGTAGGCTAGTTGGAACCAGTTACCTGCAGGATCTGTGCTGGGCTAATGCTGGAACCGTCAGGCAGCGTTACAGCACGCACGGAGATGAGAAGGGTATGTATCAATTCAATTTCAATTCAATTTTATTTATAGTATCAATTCATAACAAAAGTTATCTCGAGACACTTTACAGATAGAGTAGGTCTAGACCACACTCTATAAATTCCAAAACCCCAACAATTACAGTAATTCCCTCAAGAGCAAGCATTAGCAGTGGCTATTGCGACAGTGGCAAGAAAAAACTCCCTTTTAGGAAGAAACCTCGGCAGACCCAGACTCTTGGTAGGCGTTGTCTGACGGGCCGGTTGGGGGCGTGATGAACAGTGGTGATAATAGTCACATTAGAAGTCACAGTGACTTCGAAGGTTATCGTGAAAGTTCATGTCATAGCAGGGCACATCGTGTCATACTGAGTAGTGCAGTCTCCTATACCGGATCCTGACTACTCTGTGCATAGGAACATCACAGCAGGGCGTTGCGGGATGAGACGTGGCGCTGCAGAGCACGGGTGGGTGCGGCGGGTGCAGCAGGACGCAGCAGGATGCGGCCAGGAAATGCAGAGAATCGCAGAGCATAGCTCTGCGAAGAAGAAACATAAGGACTCCGGGGAGTAAACTCCCCAGAGCTAGGTTAGTAACAAGCAGTTCTGGGACAGGATGCATACAAAAGTAACAAGTAGGGATGAGAGAGCAGCTCAGTGTGTTTTAGGGAGGAACAGCCTCCCCGGCAGTCTAGAATGGTAATAGCATAACTTAAGAGAGGCAGGTTAAAGAGAGGTGTCTGGTCGGGCTAGAACTCTCCCCAACCGGATCGAGCTGTACTGGCCTGCCTCCCTCTACTCTCGCTAGATTATTAATTATACAGTATATAAAACTGATGACTACGAGGAGAAGCAGTGGGCCGGGTTAGGCGGACGCTGCAACTCCTCGTTCCCTAACTATAAGCTTTATCAAAGAGGAGGCTTTTCAGTTTACTCTTAAATGTGGTGACGGTGTCTGCTCCTCGAACCCAGACTGGGAGCTGGTTCCACAATACTGGCGCCTGATAGCTGAAGGCCCTGGCCCCCAGTCTACTTCCAGAGACTCTAGGAACCATAAGTAGCCCCGCATTCTGGGAGCGCAGTGCTCTAGTGGGACAATAAGGTACTATGAGCTCTTCTAAGTATGATGGTGCTTGACCATTTAGAGCTTTGTAAGTCAGGAGGAGGATTTTAAATTCGATCCTCAATTTCACTGGAAGCCAATGCAGAGAAGCTAATACAGGAGAAGTATGATCTCTTCTCTTAGTTCTCGTCAGAACACGTGCGGCAGCATTCTGGATCAGTTGGAGAGTCTTAAGGGACTTATTTGGGCAACCTGATAATAGGGGATTGCAGTAATCTAGTCTAGAAGTAACGAATGCATGGATTAGTTTTTCAGCATCGTTTTGAGACAGGATATTCCTAATTTTGGCAATGTTACGAAGATGGAAAAAGGCTATTCTTGAGGTTTGTTTTAAGTGGGCGTTGAAGGATATATCCTGATCAAAAATAACTCCTAGATTTCTGACAGCAGTGCTGGAGGCCAGGGTAATACCATCCAGAGTAACTATATCTTTCGAAAACGAAGTTCGGCGGTGCGTATCGACTTGTCTTACTCTGGGGGTTATGGTGAAAAGCTAAATTCCCAATAAGTCGGTGTGTTCCTTTAAAACTTATTGCAACACTTACGATTTGAACACACAACCATCGGTCTTCTAAGCATACTCCTATCACCCTGAATCATTATAAGTCATAGTATAGTATGTTGAAAAAGTCATAAAAAAGTCATAGTATAGTATGTTGAAAAAGTCAGGAAAAAAGTAATTGTATAGTATGTCGAAAAAAAGTCTGGAAAAGTCATAGCTTGGTATGTCGAAAAAGTAATATTATACTATGCAATGACTTTTAGGACTTTTTTCAACATAATATACCATGACATTTTATCACTTTCTTCGAAATGCTATGCTCTAACTTTTTTACCACTTTTTTGGACACACCATACTATGACATTTTTATGACTTTTTCTGACAGACTACACTATGACTCTTTTCAATATGCTATACTGTGACTTTTAATTACTTTTTTTTTGACCTACTATACTATGACTTTTTTTTTTAAATAATTTTTTTCAACATACTATACTATGACTTTTTTATATCCTATACTATGACCTTTTCATCACTGTTTTTGACATGCTGACTTTTATGACTTTAAGAGACGTTTTTAAGTCATAGCCTACTATACTATGATGTTTTTTAGACATACACATATATCAGCTAGAAAATAAAGTCAAAATGTTCTACATCTTTTGGCTTTATTGAACTCTTAAAGCCAATAATTCAGTTTAGTGTTCGCTTTTAAAATAACTTCCAATATTCCACATGATTTTACATCATACTAATTAATACCATTCCTACAACTATTCTCACTACTTCACTTTCTTCTTACGCAGTTGAGCTAGCAATCCAGTCTAGCTTTAGCAATTTTGCTTTTCAGCATTTACACGCATTTCTGCAGGAAATGCATAAACTAGTTGGATTTCCTTTTCTCCCTCAACCTTTTTCTAAATTGCCAACAAAGCAAAGCATCAAAACAAAACACAGCAATGTACTGGCCTAAGTTTGATATGCCTCAATTTGAAATATAAAAAATTGAGGCATATAAGTATTACTTATTGTTCCATTGGCCCCCTCACCAGATGCATTTTTGATTTATGCACACATCTGTTAGCCTGCAGGAGTTTCGTGTTTTGTTCTGTGACATACATCACACCTGTTATATCTCAACAGTGAATTCTGATGCCACAGAATGTTAGATTTCTTACAATCCATAATCTTCAACTTCCTTTCACGAAGATAATTCTTGTCTGTGATTGCACTTATTTGGGGATAAAATAAAACAAGGTTTAAATCTCAACATATTTTATATTTTGTCAAAATGTATGTATTTTCCTCTAATTCTTAAGTACTATAATATGTGCCCGATTGTGACACATACTGACACAACATGTTTGACTGTTCTTGTTGCTGTTTCAGTGACTTTATTACTCATGCTATTTCTCATGGAGATTATGCTAAAATGCAACATATGGAGAGGGTGTGAAAGATGTACCATGTAAGGTGAGTGTCTACAGTAATGACTTTGCCACAAGTAATGTCTGAGCTCATACTGAGAAGCTTTCAACCTTTCAACAAACCCCTTTATATGCAAGATATACAGTAAGATAAAATACTATATATTGTCCCAGGAGAAAACACAGCTTGTGTGCACAGCAGTGGACAACATGTAATGTAATGCATTCACAAGTTAACAATATTCACAGTAGGACCCTGAGATAATATAAAACATGGACTAGCAATCAAATTAAGGCATCATCCTAGCACAGAGAAATTAAGAAAGCCGTTTTTTCCATCATCTGAACACAGAAAAATTAATAAGGCTTTACTTTTTACATTCGCAAGTTCTCCAATCTAATTTCTTGAGCAGGTGTCACAACTATGAAAACCTTCTCACAGAGCGTGCGGATGGCTCACGATGGCTCGTGTGGTTCGTTGCTCAACGGAACAAATTGTTCATTAACTGTGGGCCTAATGCTTTAACAAATGTTCCCGGAATATTGCTGCGGTGGTCCACACGAGGATGGAATTAAGCTAATCAAATAAGCCTCCAGTCAGGTCCTATCAGACAGCTCCAGACTGCAGCAAATGAGCCCACGTCGCAAAATTTACATTTCATCTTCCCCGGGGGACAGGTAGGGTCCCACCTCGCCACCACTTTTCCCCCCAATCAGCATCTGGCTCCTGGAGGAAGAAGAGGGAAATGGGGGAAAAAGAGGGATGTGGTGGGTCCTGGCCGTACCAAGAAGCTGCTGAAGCTCTCCTGCCCCACATCCCGGGCACACATCCGATGAAAAAGGGAGAGAAAATAGAGAAGATGACAGCAGGGGAAATATTTGCTGTTGTGGTTGGAGCGCCACTCACATCCCAAGAATGAGGACCGGTCATATTTGCGCAGCTGTCCATCTCCCAAGCCCTGAGTGTACATATGAGTGTGTGCCCGCTGGAGTCTATTTGTTTGTCAAAGTCGCTATGGCTGCGCTCTGTAAGTTATTTGTGCCTTTGGTTGTGTATCACAGTACGTGCATTCATGGGCACTAGTTTGTGTGTGTGTGTGTGTGTGTGTTTGTGTGATTGAGTGTGTATCCAGGGAGAAGCAAATCCATCTGTCTTTCTCGAATAAAGATGCCAGAAACAAGGAAGAAGGTAAGATTCTGCTCCAAGAGAGGCTGGGGAAGGGAGGATAGCCAAACAGATGCCCCTATAACTCCTAACTTGTCTCCTTGTCACCTTCCTCTTTCCAGATGTTCAACTTGTCATCTCCCATTCTTATGTGGAGTACTGGCCTACAGTCTCAAGAGAATATTCATGCACCCCATGCAAATGTTATTTTGAACTCATATTCCAGCAATGACAGCAATGTACAGATACAACTGGAAAGACAGAACACAATGCCAGAGTTAATACCAGAAGAAAAACATACAGTATTTGTGGTTCCATATTTAGAAAAGAAATATAAATAAGTGTCTTGTAATAAAAATCTTTTTGTACTGTGGTGTACTGTAATTTTAGCCAACTACAACTAGAAGGTTTTTGTATCCCCTGCAACCGTCTTGGATTCTTTTTGAATTGATTTTCTTGATGTACATATCGATTTTTACAGTCTCCCAAATGTATGGTGGGGTTTTGTGTTACTTAAATTTTAATGCCGGTAACCTGATGACCTGAAATCTCAGCTATCTGAAACAGTGCCAAAAATCAAACAACATTTCATCATCACACATCTTCTAATACACTGTATATTGAGGATTGTGTTGTAAATAATGTATCACATGTATTCAATACTACAATAAAACATACAGGGTTTAAAAAGTTAGCATTTGATGACTTTTTTGATGGTTAATAAATTATGGATTTACGCTTTAGTGTCAAGCTTAGTTATCCCTGGATCCTCTCATGGACTGTTTGACCCCCCTACCTTCTGGATAGAGAAGCAAGATGGGGCAAAAACTAAACAATGACTCGCTAACTGGAGGCTTGATGGCTTATTTTAGAGTGTAAAAGCTACCACACATTTATCATTGACTCATTAACATTTATAACAGCATAATGTTAGCAATACAGTGTTGTGGGTTTGTCACTTTTACAATAAGTCATCAGCCATTAAAAGCTGTGTGGCAATCCAAACAACTTGGTAACAACACCTTTATTTATGCAGTGAAACAGCCTTATTGTTTTGCAGCACTGTTGGCAGTAACAACATGGGGTGGTGAAGGTAGAGAACACGATTAAATAATGGAGTAATGTGCATTATGCAATGCAGGTTTTATTATTATGGGGCTCACCACCCGCAAGGCGGTGAGTAGGGGTTTCATGCATTGCCAGTCGCAAACTGTGGCATCAACATTTAATTACAATAATAAGTAAAGAAAAGCATATTTACAAACTCTGTGTTCAAATGAGCCAGTATTGGCCTAATGACAATTTGTGATAGTGGTTTACATTGTGCTTGGCTTCCACCAAGCTAATCTTGTTACTAAGCTTGATGAGAAAATATTGCATATCAAATTAGCACTGCCAAATTACACATTATCAAGTTTAAATATGTTAACAGCACTGGGATGTGTTTGTGCTTCCCAAGATGTCATTGGCACTGCGCATACTCAATGCTATACACACACCTGGAGTGCTGTGAAGAAAATTAAAACTTGACCCATGTCGGTGTTCAATGCCCTGCACTCTGTGTACTGTGTACTTCACTCCCTCACTCCAAAACACTTTAACTTTTGCCTCTCCATGACTTTCATTTTTTAGTGTATAAAGTAAAACCTGCCTCACATTAAAAATGTTGCATGCAACATTTGTATTTATCAAAATATAAACCTGTAAGAAACTTACCACTTTTAAGCATCGCTAAAAATGTAAAAAAGGCCACGTCATCTCTGTATATCCTGATAACAATAATGCTATGTGTACTATTGTTAGTAACCATGATAATGTCTCAGTGTCTCTGCTGAAGATTTGCTGACTCATGTTGAAAAATTGAGTGAGGACACATTTGGTGTTTTATCCAAGTCAGATGTGGGTGGTTTTAGGGACCTGTATACAATGGCACTGAATGCTGGCATTGGGCGTAAATCGTGCTCCGCAGATTCATCCAATATGAATGTACAGTAAATCCTCAAGATATTTTGCCGACAGAAATACAGAGGGTCTTGAATGTGATGACAAGACTTTGAATTTGTCTTCAAACAAAACACTGAAACCACAATTACCACCAGAAACAGTTTACAGTTGTTTTTGTTGCATATCTGCTAATTAATTTTGGTGCTGTGATGAAGTTTAAAATGTTTAACTTGTCCTTTTGATTGATTTGCAGTTAATTTGTGTCTGACAAGCTGTTGGCCTGCTGAGAAATATCTCTCCACAGAATACTATACATCATACCTAAGCTAATATGCATGCATTATATCATCTACCAGTGAGCATCTCATACCACCATCTTATGCCAGAAAACTATCCCTGTTTGATTGGAGGTAGAGACTCACCCCAAGAGGAAGATGTAGTACCTGCTAACACATGACACATAATTTCCTGGAAGGGAGAGTGCCGAATATTGGCGATATCACTGGGACCCTGAAATGGTTTCCAAATGTTTGCATTATCTGATGGACACGAAAAGAGTCTTGAAATATTTCCCCCAGGTTTGCTCAGTCTGAGGAAAGACTAATATCACTCCTCCAACTCCTCTAATTTTTGCTCCGGACCTCCCTTGCCCATTTCCTAATTTGTTGAATTGCTTTGGGCCGATTGCTTTGCATACTCTCACTGAGATTGTGTCACAATGTAAGGCCCTCCTCTAGTCCCCTTGATAGTATTTCCACAAATTTATTCAGAGAGGTTATAAGGGCTGTAGGCCTTGGTTTGCTTTCTATTCAAAACAGCTCTCTTTCATCTCGATGTGTTCCAGATATTTTAGAAGGGCTGAAATGATCTGGCCTTGGTACTTACAGTAAGTAAAAAATAAATTAGACCAATTTTTAAATGAACTTACATTCCTACAATTCTGGAGATAAATGTGTGTTTGAACAACTTTTAGAAGAGCTGAATAGAACTCATATTTAGAGAGGTTTTTGGCTGTGTTTGTACTAACATGTTCAGGGTAATCATTGATTCATTGGTGGTTGTTGATTCAGGAGAGTGCACCATATTGGTTTTACATGACCATAGCACAACCTTTGACACTATTGATCATGCCACTCTAATCAACAGATTAAGACAGTGGGTGCGTGCCTTTGGGCCTGCCTTCAATTGATTCACCTCTTCCAAGATTACTTCATTTCATCAGCTACAGAGATCACTTATGGTTTACCCCAGGTCTCAGTTTATGTATCATAATGGGTGGATCACAAAAACAGGTCTTAAGTTAGTTCTAAAACTAAAACAATGATAGGCTCCCTGGTAGTCGGTGCTGCTATCATTATTTGAACATCACTTACTTTTATCATTCACTGGAGGAAAACTGCAGATACTAAAAAAGTATCTTTAATAAATGTCATATAATGGGAAATACAGTCCTCATGGTCATTGTTAAAATCAAGGGACCTTTTGATTTGATTGAGAATATAATTTCATGAATGATTATCAGCACAATTTGAGGAATGGTAAATGTGTTTACATATTCATCAGTTCCAGCACTTAGAAGCACTTACCACTAAATGGCACCATTGTACGAGCTACTCTGAAATAGGTCCAACAATTTTAAATAAATGCAAGCGTTAAATACTTTGAAAACAGAAACATTGGTACAGACTTTAGTGAACACTAAACAGTGGGCAATCTGTAATATTCCATATTATGCTGTGCTGCCACAAGCACTCTTAAAAAATATACCATAAAAAGAGGAGGTATACGGGAGGATGTTAAGACAAAAGGTCAAGGTTTCACTTTCATTCTCAGTCTTTTGCACCACTAGACTGCCTCTCTTCTTTCTTTTTTTATGTCAGTAGCACGGAATTTTTGAGAAAGATTAAATAAGATAAATGGCAAAACAGACGATTACAGTACATCGTAGCATTACTAATTGTATATGTGGACACACTTTGTGCTTGCATCGTTAACTGTGTGTGATGGTTTCTCAGTCCATTACACTTGAGGGAAGCATACATTCTAATGACATTCTGCGCATAACCATTATGCAGCAGTTGTAAATATGTATACCTGAAAAAACAGATATACCTCATTAAGCCATGCTGAACTTAGAGGGCAAAGGAGGAATGAGCTTTCATATCAATAATGTAATGATTGTGTGTTTCTGAATTGGCATTCTGCTGTGTAAATACTGATGACAACAGGAAAGCTTATAGATGAATGGGATTATGGCTTTTTGTGTATTGAAATAAGCATTATTGGATATGAATTCAATTCTGACACTTATTACAAATTCGTCATCCCTGCTCTATAAGTTATTATAATTTCCCTCCAGGAGTCTCTAGCCCAAAAGTAAATTCAAGATGCATGCATTGACGGACACACCCACACTCCTACAATATATATATATATATATATATATATATACACACACACACACACACACACACACACACACACACACACACACACACACACACACACACAGACAAAGAAGCCTATAAAATGTAGAGCAGCAGAAGTTCCTCACCGCAAACACAGTGTGTGGTTGGACCTACTCCCCTCATCAATCATGTCTAACACTCTCCCCCATTTGTCCATTTGATATTTGTTTGGTTACTGCCTTTGCTATTATTGTTGCTGTAGTTTGATACATTCCCCGACAGCTCTTATTTCCATTATAAGTCATCAATTAATACAGAGAAATGTAATTATTGTGACAAGGCGTCTAATGCGGGCCGTGGAGATGAGAAATGGATGTGACGGGGTGTGCTTCAAGCTGTCACACACAGTGGTGAATTCTCGCAGACCCTTCCTTACAGCACCACTCTGCAAAAGCCCTGACATATTATGGAGCTCCATTCTTATACTTTGTATTTCAAGGCATATGTCCCTCTATCTTTCTGCATACTGTATGTGACTGAGTTTAAACACAATGGAGTAACAGAATAGACACATGAAGATTGACAGAGTTTTGTTTTGGGGGGAAACATACTGTAATGCAGCTGGAATTAGCATTTTCCTACAGTGTCGTATACAGTATTTTATTTAACTGCAAAAGAAGGTAACACTGTTTAGTATAGTTATGTTGCAACTTAAGTATGACCAAGGTATGGTTAAAGCTACATGGCTATTGCAATGTGAAAGTAGAGAAATAGAATCAAGAAACAAACAAAACAATAAAGCAGCAATGCTTGTGGCCCTTATGTTTCTAAGCCAACTCTGGCTTACTTGTTTTCTATGATAACAGACCCAAGACTTCAGAGCAGGTTTGTGATTTAGCAATAAGCTATTTCATAGCCCTAAACAGCATTCAACGCTGTACCTCAAATGAGAGAACAGATTTTTTCAGACAGGAAGAAACATTTAAAAAAATGACAAATCAGAACCCAAGAACTAAATAGAAATTTGTACAGCAGCTAGGGTGGCGTTGCTTCTTTCTTTTCCTTCAAAATTCCTCTGTGATATATCAGATATATCAGATATTTTTCAGTTGGTAACTTTACTGCACAAGAAAAAAGCCACGATTTCTACCACCACCAAATGTATTAAAAATAATCAGTTCAACAGCTATTTTGATGGAAGTTTGAAGTTACAGTAGTTAGTTCACAGGCTTTAAATGCACCAAAAACATTTTCTTTGAATTTGCTTCTTGCTATGATTAACGGGGTCTCAAATGAACACAAAACTTTCTGCCAAAGCTAGAATAGTTTTGGTTATTCACATCAGAGATTTCTGTTTTTTTCCTTTCTTTTCTGTTTGAAGTGTGCTGGAAAAGTTGATGTCACATAGGCCTACTTACAGTAAACCAATGAGAGTTCAGCAACATTTAAATCAAAATATGATTATGGTGCTTATGTTGCCATGCTACTGCAAAACTGATCAAACCCATAGACTGTATATAAAGATAGCAGACGCGTCTCCACTTCCTCTCAATGTACAAAAGTGAAGCCAAAATATAATATATATATATTAGTGCTGTCAGTTAAATGCGTTATTAACGGTGTTAACGCAAACCCATTTTAACGCCGTAAATTTTTTTATCGCGAGATTAACGTTCTTTTTGGCAGCAAACTTTATAGTTTTTTTCACATGCTGTTGCAACTAGTAACGTTAGAAAAACTACAACACCACACCGGATCTAGCTAGACCGGAAACAAAACAACAGGCATGCCACACACACCGGCCAAAGAGTAGTAGGCTAATGTTACGTTTTGAGTGGATGGCGAGCGTGAGACACCAAAATGGATGCCAATAAGATTCTGAATGGAAAGTTTACTTTTAAAAAGTTGCCAAATGGTTCCATTGACAAGACCAAAGTAATCTGTGTGTTTTGTCGTCGTGAACTGAGCTATCATCACAGCACATCCAGTCTGAAATACCACTTGATGGCCAAGCACACAGCTGATGCAAATTCTCCGCCCCCTTGTCAAAGCCAGGCGACAGTTGATGACTTCAGACAGAAGCACATGGATACCACAACTAAGAACAAACTTACTGCAGCCATAGCTAAATGGGTCCAAGTGAGAATGTTAGAGTGAAATTGAACACAACAGTATATGCCAATGTTGTTTTAAAAAAAAAACATTTGCACAAAGCAAGCCGATCCACGTTTCCATGTTGATAAGAGCATTAAAATGAGAAAAAATAATGGGACAAAAAAAAGGACATTTAGAATAGATAAAAATGTGCGATTAATTGACATTAATTGACATTAATGTGATTAATCGCAATTAAATATTGTAATCATTTGACAGCACTAATATGTATATATAATATCCTGGACATATTGTAATTTTGGAGCAAGTAGTGATCGGGTGGTGGAGCCGCAGTCGAGAAGTCACACTCATACAGCCGCCTGACTTATCAAGAGTCAATCACAGCTGTCAATCATGACGCTTAACCCCATTTTTATATCATCAAATAACTAATTAAAATAAAGAAAAGTAAACACTTGAAAAAGCATCAGCGTGATCAGAACTACCTAAAATAACAGAAACCATCTTTGGGAAAAATGTATTTAATGTGTACTTTGATTTACAAGTTTGGCCCATGTCCCATCCACTAACATGGAGGGGGCGGGTTTATGACCTATACTGCAGCCTGATACCACACATATCCACAACATATAATTTGATTGGTGCTTCATATAAAATATTCAGTGTTTAAAGAAATACTAAAGATTTGATTCCAAGTTTTCAGGGTCTTTAAAGTCCCTATTTAAATCATATTTGAATGATTGTCCACCACAGTATAGTGTAATTAACAGGAAATAAATAGATGTGTGATGAGAAAAAAGGGATACCACTTCTGAAAATGAAAATCTAAGGTTAAGTGCAATAAAAAAAAAAATACAACATTATCATTATCCTAAGAGAGAGCACAGACCTGTGTTTAGACAGAGCAGTGAGCTGTGTCTAATATGATTACATGACATTCCTCGCATTTCGCACCAGGCCCAGAGGCCTTTCTTTGCCCTCGCGTTGACCTGTCTTTCCTCAAATGCCCTGGCCTTGACTCCTCCATGGCTCAGTTGCCTTGTCCCATGCACTAATTCTCTGACTAAATTCACATCTTCCCCTCCCACTCATGCATCATGCTGCATCTATCTCTTTTTATCCCTCTTGCTTAGCCCTGTCCTCTCTTGTTTCATCTTGCCTTATCCTGCCAATCTCATGTCCTTGTTATCTCCACCTCTCTGCCGTGCACACTACCTCCCTCTCTCCCTCCCCCCTCCCCTCCCTTTCCCTGTCTGTCTCTCCCTCTTTTTCCTCCCCCTGCTGCGGAGGTCAGGTATGATGCAGAGCCAGAGAGCTCGCCCGTGTTTAATTACATTAATAACACACCCTGTGAGGTAGAATGACCTCGCACCCCACAACCCTCTCCATACCCTCCGCATCCCTCACCCTTTACCCGTCCCTCCCTCCCTGTTGTTCTGCAGACTTAGGTCTATTGAGGCTCCCTGCAGGCCCAGTCCAATTGGTGCCAGGTTGCATTTCATGGCTGATTGCGAGGCATGTGTTTCTCCCTCTTCAGCATTGGTTCCACCTCCAATCTCCAGTGGTTCCCGACATGCTCACTTCACTGGAGGTCATGTCAGAGACTTCTCCCTCCCTCTCTGACCCGCTGCAGGTGGAGGACGCAATCGAGAGCGGGCTGGCAAAACGAGACCTCTCTCCAAACAGCTGTAATGAGGGACATGCCCTTCTGGATGAGCTCCTCAGAGATGTAAACCATCCTAATCACTCTCCTTCTGTTTTGTTCATATGTAGCCCTCTCTGACTCGGTCATAAGGAAGGCCATGTGTTTCCCTCTGCATCTCGCAGATTCAATTTGGGAAGGGGAGTGAAACATTCATTGAATGAGAGGAGCTTCACGGCATGTGCCAGGTTTTGGTACACATGGCATTGGTGGAGGCTCTCTGTTCCTTGCGTCATCAAGCTGAAATCGGAGGAACACAAAATACCCCCTGGGCCACAAGACAGTGGTCCAATGCACATAAATTATGCCAGAAGCAGGATGGCATATGACAAGCAGCAGTAACTTACTGTTATTGCCTGCAACCGATCATGACAATTCCAATGGTAGCCAACAGGTCGGAGCAATGATATATGCATAGGATTCATGCAAATGGGAAAGCCTCAAACATGTGTCAGAAATATCGCTGCCACTGGGTAGAAACTTGCATCTTTTCAAATTTGTCTTACTTTCACACTGACAACCATGCATCCTTATCGTAGTTTATGAATAGATTGTGTGGGCCTTGGGGTCACATAGATGGCACTTCCTATAAAGAACCACATATACCTTCAGATCAGGTAGAAACATAGAAATTACTAGTTGGACTTACGAAGGATTCCCGCAACAGCAGGAGTCTAATCTCCTACAGCCACCTTCATGATTTTCATGAATAGTCAACAGCCTTACCATAAAAAGTGGCATCATCGTCTCCAAGAACATTACAGCTTAATGTAGACACATAACTTACATTTCCTCCACAATGGGGAATCCTAACCTTGTGTGGAGTGTTGTGCTCTTTTGGCTATGCTATTTATGTGCCACCTCTTTCCTCAGTGTATGTATGTTGATACTGTAGTGCTGTTGTGGCATGTTGTTGCCAATATATTATGGGCTAATGGCAAAACCACAGGGGCACTCTGGCACCCTAATGGCTTTGATGGTTGATGCTTTCAGTTAGATTGTGACAGCAAAAAGTAGTTAAAAGCGTTATATGCTGTGGGCATTGCTAGTCTTTTCAGCGCCAGAGAGCTGTTTTTCTTCCCTCTGCCATTTCTGTTCTCAACAACAGCATTCATCCAAAGAAAGGACACAAAATCTGTGCGAGCAGAACTTGCTGCTCATGTTTATTTGATAAAAAGCCATCCAGTGATGAAATAAGATCATTTCTTGTCCCTTTGGGTCAGCTTTTAAATCTCTTCTCAAACCATGTTTCACAGAAATGCCTTTTATATTATTTGTTTTTACCTATTTTATCCTTACTGTAAATTCTTGTTTTATTGATCTCTAATAACTTTTTCAGTTCATGGCTGGGATTTTGTTTCTCCTTGTGACATTGAATTACTCTTGGTTCACTGTCTGAGAAGCATTAACTGCCTTTAATAGCTATACCAACAGTGTTTATTATTATCATTATTTCATATATTCTCTCCTTGTATTGCTCTCCTCCATTTGTTCTACTTCAGACTCACGTGGTTATTAATAACACACACCAAAAAGCATTGCCGCTAACTAGGTTACCACACTGTTTACTTTGCCTCAAACATCAGGTTAAACAAATTTACCTTTCCTCTTTTTCACTCTCTTTGTCTGCTCTCCCTTTCCCCAGTTTGAATGTGGGCACAAAGAGAGGCAGAGAGAGGAAAGTTAATTAGATAGAGGTCCAAAAGGGGGGGGGCACCTGGTAATGGAAAGAGGCAGTATGGAAACAGATGGCCCAGAATTTATTAACTTGCAGGAGCACTTCAAGGAAGCCACTGCGACCAGACATTAGGCCAGTCACTGTCTGGGTGGGGGCTAGCAGGCGGCTGGATACAGGTAGAGGCTGTCAGAGCCCAAAAATAGAAAGCAGATTTATCTCTGGATTGTTGCAAATGATCCATCAGAGGAGAACAATGGATGCAATCCAGCTCACTGGTTGGCAGTTTCACCTAATGCCTTTTAAGTAGCTCTGTAAGCACACGACTAGATAGCAAAATACGAGTTTTATGTGAGACATTTAAAAAAAAAAGTTAGTTTAAGTCATCCACCATACTCTCTCTTGTATATCCCCCTTTGGCATTATACATAGTGTTATAAAAATCTCACTCTTTTTGATAATATAATTCTCAGTATAATTCAATATTTTGTAACTTTCATAACATTGTGTGAATATTAAACTAAAAGTATCTAAAACTATCATCCCTACCCATCCCTTTGTTTTGATTGTAATCATGCACTGTACTCTCAGCTACAACATATCCTAGTTTAATATGCTCAGACATGTGAGTAAATAAAGAAAGAAAGGCCCCTCTTTGAGAGGATGAACAGGTAAAATACATGTTAAATAATTTGCACTCCAGAAGTCCAAGGCAGCTACAGACTGTCTGAAGAAATCACAGCAGCTTGCCGTTTACAGATAGCTTGCTCAACAAAATAACATCTGTTAACTGTACCCACTCAAGAAACATAATTGTAACCAAATGTTATTTCTAATGTAGCTTTAGCCTAAGGTCAGCATTAGCGGATTATTTTATGAAACACTCAATGGAACAAATTGTTTTGGAAATTGGTGCTTGGATATAAGAACTATGACAGCAATAAGTAATTCAGCAGCACTTGGGTGACAAATGGAGTTAAATAATAAACCAGCATGTCTCCGCTCTGCAGTCTTCATCTGGGTTACAGAGTATTAAAAAAAAAACCTTTCATAAAAAGTAAAATACATAAAAAGTTTATGAACTGAAACATCTAGCAGTTGGACCTTTATTTGTACTGTGTGTCAGTGCAGTTATACAGTATTCAATGTACAACCTTCAGTGCTCAGAGACACAAAATACATCCTTTAGATGGCAAAAACAAATATGTTCTGTCCTTCCAGCACAATAAACAGCATTATACTGGATGGAAGCACACTACTGGGAATGGAACATTCTTAGAAAATAAGTAGAAAACAACAATATTATATTGAGCCCCTGAGGTCCTCAGACATCTTAAGAGAGGTGTGCTTTGATTCCACCACATACTCAGCCTGGTGTGTGAATCATATAGAGACACACACACATACATGCACACACACTCAGATGCACACTGTGCCTTTAACATGCTTAGCCCAATGGGGAAATTGCAGTTCATTCAGCACAAGCAGAAGGGAAAGGACAGTTACAGGTGCAAAAAAGGTGAAAAGAATATTATGTTATTGTCATTCTTTTCTTTTTCTTCTTCTTCTTCTTATATTAATAACATTGCACAAACATATAGTACTCCTATTACTTATTTTTGTTAAAGCTATTAACAAAAACATGTAAATGCTTTATCAATTTGCCTCTTTAGCATATGTTTGCCCATGTTTACTCAGCGTTTCCAATTTCTGGAAATGCACAAATACAAAAAGGATCCTCCAAAGGTTTTTAGGAGTTGCAAGGAGATGTAGGAGTTTTGATGTGTTGAGCCAAATCACTAAAGGCAGCGCTGCTGAAATCAAACAGCTTTCACAACACAGTGCTAAAACCTAATGAAAAATAGATTTAGGAGGGAACACTTACTTTATTTCAGTCTCTCTCTCTCTCCAAAGCGCGTGATGGAAGTCAACATGTGCGAACGAACAGCTTGTGAACTAGTTGTGTAGGCTCTGTGAAGCAGCGCTGTTTTGTGAGTCAACGGCGTGAGCTTCAAATGCCACACTGTTGATCCTGCCGGGCCTCCACCAAAGTAAAAACAGACTGTGATGACAACGCTGAGGTGCCATAGAGACGCCCATTAACAATATGTGTTTTGGGTTCTGTCGAGGGAAGATTCAGATCAGCTCACCTCAAGCTGTTGAAGCAGCCTACAGCAAAAAAACCAAAAAAACAACTACCCTCCTTGATAAAACAATCCCAAACGCATGTAAGATTAACAAAATCCAACATGACAAAATGCCCAGTCTTTGTCAACAGGGGCTAAAGCAACTAACACAGTTTGACTGGCTGCAGTGCCAGACTGTGTGTTACATCTGATGGAAACAGAGTGCAAGCTGTCTGTGCGAGGCATGGCATCGAGCCTGACAATAGCTGAGTGCTGTGTAAGCTCCACTGTGCTCTTTCTGTTGAGCTGCACAGCGCGAGGGTCCACCATGTCCTCGTCTGACTCGTCTGAAATATAAGGTGAACTTGTTCTTATGCTCATATTGGTTGTGTCTGCATTGGCACCTCTTTGGGGCAATTAAGGGGCATCTTTTCATGCAGTGATGAGATGGGTGGCAGACAGCATGATAGTCCAATTTACAAACTCCACACTGATGTCATCATCAATGCTATTGAGGCTACTTAACAGATGTGGGCGGCCTCAGAGTAGGGAGTACTGATGCAACTGAAAATTGGAACAGAGTAATATTTTTGACCAGCAGTATCCCATGTGCCATTGTTGCTTCAGTATGCATTTTGGAACTCTGTTGTCAATCTCTCTGCACCAATGTCACAAAGACAAATTCTTGTACATTTATTTGCAGTCTATGTCTACTGCAATTCTGAAAAAATGATGCAGCTTGTGAGAACATTACTTATTAATTACACTGCTAAAAACAAAATCTTTTAGACTTGCTTTTTTGTGACGTCGGCCCTACTGTTTGGCTGCCTGTTATTTTTACTGACCTCATCTGCCTTGCTTGTCTGTCAAAGCACTTTGTAAACTTTGTTTTTAAAGGTGCTATATAAAAGAAAGAAATGTTTGACCCTGAAGTGTCTATCTAGTCAAATGAAGGCACACATTTTAAATTATTCTGTTCCATTAACAGGCATGTGTTACACATCATGCAATATCCATACATTTCTTTGTTTGGCACTTCAGCCCAGTGATTGTTGCAAGGGCATAACTTTGGATTCAAACTGGTGGGGGGGGTTGAGATCAAATTGAAATTTTGAACATTAAAAAAAAACCTTAATTGTCTGCATTTTCTACGCATATTTCCCAAAATGTTGAACCATTCCTTTAATGCAAGTTAAGCTACAGATACCTGGCTTTTTTAAAACTTCAAGTTCACAAATGTCAAACTCCTTACTCATTCTCTTCACTTTATCTCCAAAGTCTTCTTTGCTGGAAGACTCTAAGCTGAGATGTTGCCGGCACGCAGAGTTTCACCCCCCAGATTTCATCATCCCCTGACCTCATCACCTCCACTCACCAGTCAGCTTCTCTCGCCATTCATATTGCAATAAAGCTTTACACCGCATTCTGCTGAGGCATGGTCTTTGTTAGTTCTCTGCAATGCAATTGTCCTGTAACTGTCTCTCTAGTACTGAAGCGTGTGATTCAACTTTCTGTGCATGTAAGCACTTTCTTTGCGTGTGGATATCTGTGTGTGTGTGTGTGTGTGTGTGTGTGTGTGTGTGTGTGTGTGTGTTTTAAACTTTTTAAAACATTTGCAAGATAAAATAACTAGGTCAACTTATCAAAGTTAGGCCATGCAACATAACAAGTTCTGAGTGGCTTTGAAAATGGCTTTGATACATTTTACACCAGAAGGATACACTACAATGATATAATAAACCCCTGACACACTATTGCAACTTCCATTGAAGTTATAAACGACAATCTTTATTTTAGAGATAGATGACAAAAATGACTGTTGTTTAAATGCTATTACAAAATACAGTAACTTCAGTTTTCAAATGTTGTATGAACTACTGTTAGAGATGGTGCTTACAAACAGCCAAAGGTACTTTTTACAGGTACTTTTGACAGAAAAATGACAACAACAGCCTAAGGGAAGTGGAGTGGGAGGAGCACTTTTCTGTCAGACTCTGGTGCAATTTAAAAGAGCACACCAGCAATAATTTTGCAACACATTGCAACCACTCTCTGAACATTATATTTATTTATTTAACTTCTTTTTTAGAAGATTATTTTTTATTATTATTACATGTCATTTAGGTGACGCTTTTATCCAAAGCGACTTACAATTGCTATATATGTCAGAGGTTTACGCCGCTGGAACAACTATGGGTTACGTGTCTTGCTTAGGGACACATTGGTTGAACCCAGATCTCCCACACCATGTGTCATATCCACTGAGCCATCCCCAGTGACCCTTAGTGACATTATGCCTACCATTGGATAACCCCTTTAAAATGTTCTCTTATAGTAGATGTTGATAACCAATGATTTCAATCAACTAACTTCAAAGTCATAGTGTACATACACACTGATTTACAGTTACTGTAATACCTGACAAATAGCAAAACTGCATAAACATGCAATAGCAATGGAAGTAATGACAATGTGACTGTACTCATGGGAGGCCTGCACAGTATTCTGGGATTCATTAGCTGCCAGAAAGCAGATGACTCATTGTGGTCTCACTGACCTCTTCCTTGTTTTTCTTTTATTTATTCACTAGTGAACTTAAACATGCAGCAAGATGCCTGTTTATCATTCAACAGTACATCAACAGCAGCACAGATGAAACATCACCCATAAAGGGAAAATAGAGATGTAATCCACCCTTTCAAAATAAAATTGAACAAAACTTAATTTATAAAAAAAACATTGTTCTGGCCTAGAACAACAATCACTCCTGCATTTCCCCTACAGCACAGAAGCAAATGAACTGGCAAGAAATTGTGTTTTAAGAGAAAATGATGGCTTCTGATGGAATGGTTCTTTATCTTGCAGAGCCTGTAATGGGGGAACAGTGCACCCCTCCCTCAGGCAGAGACTGCAGTTGAGGTTTGAGGCTGCTCTGGTATTACCATATACACTCACAGATTCACAAAAAATACTGTCACACCTCATACTAGCTGTGCTATGAATATCAATGGTTTCTCTCCTTTTGGACTCACTCTACAAAACAGACAGTGAAAAATGTTCATGCATGACTACGTTCCACCTGGCCCACTCCATATATCCGGTTTAATGGGATAATGAACACACAGTATAAAGGAATTGTGCATGACACCAAACTGTTATGCACAATACATGATTTATGTCACTGATTTTGCTCCTTCAAGGGACTACATTTTTGGGAGCTGTTTGAAGTGGTGTGTCTGTGACATTCCAACAAGTCATCTTGACAGTGGTGTGAATACGTTTGGTAACAAAAACAGAAATGACATTCACTCAGGACTTGGTGTACTGTGTTTTGCATTAGTCTGGAAATTATTTTGCTGACACTTTTACCATGTTCGCACCCCCTCCCGATTTCAATTCTAGTTGGTCTACTGAGGTAAAAATCCTTGCTCATTGCTAATGGGCAAATACAGTTTCCATCCAGAAATAATACGAAAATATTTTAAGGGAAATGTGTCTCTTGGTGTGCAAGATCCTTGAGGGACTTATTTTCCTCTGTTTTGTTATTCTTGCAAGTTCATTCCCACTGCACAAACACAGCTGGAACTATTCTGACTGCTCTTTTGTCTGAAAGGAGAGCAATCGGCAGAGGTGCCCTGTTCAACCATCCAGGTGCTGAGCATGCCACAGACAAGAAGAAGAACCCTGTCAACCTTTCTGATACGCTTGCCTGTGTTAGAACAAAGAGGATGCTTACAGACAAGCATAATTGAAGAGATCATGCAGTACCTGCATATCCTCCTGCCAGGCAGTTTCCAAGTCTTCACAGCTGTGCAGGCAAACTATCCCGCAGAGAAATGACAAAAACAAGGAAACAAAAATCACAAAGCCAATAAGCAGCACTGAAGCTAAATTAGCTATGTCTTTATGGGAAAAATGCCCCTGATGGTATTAACAAGGGAGACCCGTGGTGTTTATGATCCCCATTCAGAGCAAAAAACTCTTAAGGATTGTTTTTGTAGATGGTCTACAAAGACATGATATAAAATAAATACATTTTCATAACAAAACCAATGCCGTGCCAGATGTTACTGTGAGTTTCTCTCAGAATACTACTATCCCCAAAAGATCATTCATTCTGACAGGCATTAGGGATGAACACAACAGCACATAATCCATCAAAGCTGACTTCTCAACTACCTAGTGATCAAAAATGTTCATTGGGTACATTATGAGACTTCCCACTGGGGTGACCCTTTACAAATGTATGTGCCTATCATACTGAAAGATATATATTTTTTTAATTTAATTGTTTATTCATGGTAAAAGTCCTCTAATGACATAAACACTAAGTAACTCACTAAAGGCATTCACATGTCATATTTGCATTGATATCGTGGGGGGGAGGAAAGCTGGTCCGCTCAATTACTAATTCATGGGAGATGCTGTTTCTGTTGAATTTTTCATGACAAAAATGTTTTCAATCAGTTGAATATGATGGATGGATAGATAGATAGATAGATAGATAGATAGATAGATAGATAGATAGATAGATAGATAGATAGATAGATAGATATACAGATATATAGATAGATAGATATACAGATAGATATACAGATATATAGATAGATAGATATACAGATAGATAGATAAATAGATAGATAGATAGATAGATAGATAGATAGATAGACAGACAGACAGACACTTATGGCATCGTTACAATAGTATTATTATTGTGAGGCAGCTGTATTCTACTAATTAGCAGGAGCAACAGAACAAAATAATCACTACTATTTAATTACATCTTTTACAAGCCAATTAATTCTGACCTAACAGAGGTTAAGCATGTCCGTTGAATGCATTTCAACACTGAGCACGCAGTTTTTTGTGATCCTCTTCTGATCCCACGTTTTCTCGCCCAAATCCACAAGGGGATCAGAGGTCATGCTCAGTTACAGAGCAACACCTCTGGAGGTGTCAGAGACTCCATGTCGTGCCCGAAGACACTTAAACAGGGCAGATCTTATTACCCAAATGCTAGCGTGCAGACCTTATTAACAGTTCTCATGATACATTTGCTACATACAATCGATCATTGACACATGATATGATCCAAATAAATGCCATCATATCATGCATAATTACTCATATCAGTGTGAGCCAGACTGCCCTTGTATTGATGTTATATTCCCATCTGCACTAATTAGACTGTTCTGTTCGCAGGTAATGCAACACTGGCAGTGCACATGCTCACTTGCATGAATAACAAAACTATTCTGAAGAGTGGCGTTGAATGCATCATTCCCTGTATAAAGTAAAGGACAGACCAGTTTGGAAATTGTGCACAGCAGGTAGATGGAGAGGGTCGTGGACAATTTGTAGTAGTGCAAACATTTTCTGTTAAAATTGTACCTCCAACAATCTATTTCACGGTCTCTGAATGGCAGAGTTGATTCAGCACCACGGACAGTGACACAAGGCCGTTCTGAATCCTGAGCTCTGAGCTGACATCATTTTAAACGACAGTGTTTCATCCTTCTTTTTCACTTCATCTGTTCACATTGTCTTTGTGAAGTGGAGAGAGCACGTTTGTTTTTAAACTGTGCTACACGGCAGAGCCTGCTGCTTGTTGCATTCCAGCATGCTGCTATCTTTTTAATTATTCACCCAAATATGCCTTTGATCCAAGCACCTGAACAAGCTTCCATTTTCTTTCCACATTGTCTCTCTAAAGGAAAGCAGCTGAGGTTTGAAACCATTGATGAATATGCTTGATGTCTGGAAAGTAACATTGTGAGCTAACAAAATCCCCACTGCTATGCTAGAGAAAAACGTAAAACATGGAGAAAGATCATAACACATATGAAGATGTTGAGCATTATGTGCAAAAGATGATAGTCCTTGATGACAGGGTAACAACTGTTTAAATCTACCATAGCTTAGTGATACACAGCCTCACTTTCTTTTGTTTTGACATGGTATTCTTATCAGTGTAACATCCTCCTGCTGCCTAAACAAGAAGATGTGCTAAAAAGCCATGTAAGGAACAGTTTAATCTGCTAAAGTGTCCAAAACAATACATTACAACTAATGCGCTGTCTGGACAAAATGATAAAGCTATTTAGAACAATAATAACTCAAAATAACTATTTTTATTTAAAAACTTGTGATATCTGGAATTGTATTAGGTATTTATACTTAAAAGAGCTCTTAACTATACCATGAAAAATATATAGTACATTTGACCAGTTGTCACTCTCAGTCCTCAGGAATCACAGCTCTGTTGGTTTTCTACCCTCCCAGGTAGTTAATAGCATTCACCTGGCATCTCAGGTGTAAAAAAGTCCCTGTTAGATACTTAGAATAAAAGCCAGCAGGGCCCATGGCTCCTGAGGTCCAGGAATGAGAACCACTGCTGTAGAGAACCTTTCTACAAGGCTTCACAGCAGTGTCTTTTATGAATAGGCCTCAGGACTTACAGCCCTGCTGGTTTTCTTCTAAACATCTGACAGGGAATTTTTTAAGCCCAGTATGCCAGATAAATGCAATTATTTAGCAGCACACCTGTGTCCAGCAGACCAGACGTGTTATGAGAACAGGGCTCTTTGAAAACATGGTTTTACATAAATCATCCATTGATGAAAATGTATTAAAATTATAAAATCACCAGAGATACATTATATGATACATGAGAAGCCCAGTTTTAAATTCTGATTCAACAGTTTATTTAAATATGTAAAACTACTGATGTACAGCATCACAATGTGTTTTAGTAAGGTACAATTGCATGGGCTGCCATTACAAAGCTATGATTCCACCCAGACAGACCACATTTTGCCTTGTTGCTAAAAAAAAACTAAATGACCTGACATAAGCAGGAGAAGTAGCACAAATGCTGCCGTTGCACTGTTTAAATGTCCCACTCTACACAAATGTTTGCATTCTTACTATGCCCTGTGGGGCACTCAGTCATCCTGGCCTCCCATTGGCGGCGCACGTTACGCAAATTAGGCGATGGGCGTGGTCTGTTCATGAGAGTACGATATGACGTCACGGGTGTGTGTGTGTGTGTGTTTTTTCCTGCCTCCCCACACACACACACACACACACATGAAAACACATAAAGCATGAGAAAAAATAAATAAGGCTGATTCCAAACAAGGGGGCTGTAAAGGCAGAGGAGAGATATAGGGAGGGAAAACTGGAGGAGGAGTGGGTAGAGAGGAAGATATAACGGGGGAGTGTGCACTGTGCAGTTGACTACAGAGAGAGAGAAGGAGAGCAAGAGAGAGAGTGAAAGAGAGAGAAAGAGAGAGAGAGAGAGAGAGAGAGAGAGAGAGAGAGAGAGAGAGAGAGAGAGAGAGAGAGCAGCTCGCCGGCCCATTGAGGAAAGATGGCTACAGTCACTGCAAACGGAGTGCAGCAAGAGAATGGATTCAGCACCACGAACAGCGCCGGCAGGATGAACGGGCTTACCATCGGCCAGAACACCATTCCAATGAAGGACCACGACGCCATCAAGCTTTTCATCGGGCAGATTCCCAGAAACCTGGAGGAAAAAGACCTGAAACCCCTGTTTGAGGAATTCGGAAAGATATACGAACTCACTGTACTGAAAGACAGGTTTACGGGAATGCATAAAGGTTGGTTATTTTGGTATTTTTACTTTTGTGTTCCTTTACACAAGAGAGAAAGAGGAGGGAGAGAGCGAGAGAGATCAAAGAGCGTCCCAATTCAGTTTTGGGGCAGAGAGCATGAAAAGTGTGTTAATTTGCAGATGTTTTGGGACAGAGTAGGAGCCCCGTAGAGCCTACACACACACACACGCACACACGCACACACCCACACACACACACACACACACACACACACACACACACACACACACACACACACACACACACACACACACACACACACACACCAAATATATATATGGCGTGAAAGGGAGAACACGTGGAAGTGAATGGCTTGCGAGTGCAGGGTTAATTGTTACCGCGTCCAATCCACGTGAATACTACAGCTGAAAACGCCTTTGTGTGTTTACATTGACTCTCATGTGCTGAGCATCCCAGTTTAAGGGGGCGGGACAGTGCAAGCGCTAGATGCTGTGTTATTTCTGCAGCTGCACAAAATATCTAAACAAGTCAAAAAGAGTGGAAAAATCCTTCTGTTCTGCATCACAGAGTCCATTTGCAGCATATTGTCAGAGAGATATAAATGCTTTCAGGGGAGCGGAAAGTGCAAACCATTATCAGGCAATCAGCATCCGTGATTAAGGTAGTGCTGGCATGCTGCTTTGACCTTTGAGTCGGGTAATACGTAGCCTACTTTTTTGGACGTCATTAGCTGTGGAAAATACTATTTACAAGGCGGCTGTATTGTAATATGCTGCTCCGTGGGCGGGTTGCAGTCAGGAAGTACAAGGCAGGATAATAGTAGAGGCTGAGATCCAGCATGCATCGTTTTCTCGCTTGTTCTGTCCTCACCCCGCTGTCCCCCTTATCGTCCAAACCGAGCGGGATCAGTATTCACTTAGTAATTAGTCAGGGATCGATCAATTCTAATGATAGTTATAATGGTGAATGCCATGAGTGCGGTTTGGTTTGGAGGGTCTTTTTGTTCCAAATAAAAGTCTAAAATTCAAAGTCCAAGTGTGGTTTAAACACAACTTATTGCTAAATGCATATTTGTACATGTAATGTAGAAACAATTGGACTACAACAAGCATTTCAATGTAATTATAATAACCACATTTTGATTTAAATTTATTCCCTTTTGCATTTATAGGTTTATGTATGTTTTACAACACGCCTCTAATTGCACCGTTGTATTCAGTAATGTTTAATCTTATTCTATTGTGGCTGAGGGAAATCTTATAATCATTCAAATGTAATAATAGTTAGTATTAAATATTCTAATTATATAATAATTTCTGACTTTTTAAGTCTTTATTTGGTATTTAGTTTAAACATTAATTTTATTGGAATGGAAAGCCAAAATAAGGTCACCCTTCCAGCACTCTCCATGTCATCATAAGCAGGCTGTCCTACAGTTTATTATCAGCTAAAGCACTGCCGCTGCTGTTTGTGATTGATAGTATTTTGTAGATAGGTGTTAATTATTTTTTTTAATTTTAGATATCGTTTTATATCACACACATATGCACACATTGAATTCACAATCAGTCCACTCAGTAAAATAGAATCTATTCACAAGGCAGGCAAATTATGTATGAAATGTTAGTCAGTGCCTACAGTTCATGATCTTATTGATCAGCGCAAGTCAAGCGCTCTTGTGGGAGAAATGAGTGTAGGCTCAGCATTGCTTCCTTGTGTGTGCAGCCCTGAAGGTCTCCATGCACCACCTGTTCCTCCAGTCATCAGTCGCGGGTGCTCAGCCTGCTCCTCCTCTTTCCAGTGTTCCTCAATGATCGATTAAAACAATATTTCTGATGTTCGTGTTGTTTACGCCTGTCCTCGACCATCCCTGAATGTCAACACTCTGGAGCATGGTTGCCTCGGGACGGATAATCCTGTTCCAATGCCAGACTGTATGCCGGTTCAAATCATCCTCCACCAAGGCCACTCTGATGTATGCATTATGCCCACTTCATCCCCCATGACATTCAAAGTCACATTGGGAGCACAAGCGTGTACTTTTAATAAGATTTCACCAATGCATTATATGGATGAGTTTTTCTTATTGGCCACTCAACTAAACCATGTTCATGCCTCCTGCTGCGCCAATGTGTGATACCTGTAGACCGAAACAAGAAAGTACAAGAGTAAGAAAATGGGATTAGTGTCGTTAACAAAACAGGAGTAGGTATAGTGTATAATGTGCTGTGTCACTCAACGAGAGCCGTTTAAAACACTGAATGAACGCCCATTCCGAAACCGAGAAAAGCTTTTGTAGGGGAATTGAAAGGTAAAATTAATTACTTATTTAACTGTGAAAGTTCTTCCCTTTCTTCAAACAAACTGAATTCTGTTATAAACAACACACCTAGGTCAGCAGAGCAGTCTGCTCTATCAGTAGACTTCTAACTTTTAT
Source organism: Perca flavescens (assembly GCF_004354835.1). NCBI lineage: Eukaryota > Metazoa > Chordata > Actinopteri > Perciformes > Percidae > Perca > Perca flavescens. The sequence continues at coordinate 33,447,291 of NC_041331.1, forward strand.
TTTTTTGTATTTGACAAACAATCACATCTCAAAGCCCAATTTCTGTTGTCTGCAGCTTTAACCATATAACACAGACTTCATCAGTGTGACATTTAATTGTTTTAGAAATAAAGTACCAAGTTGTACATAAGACCTCTTTATAAAAAACAGTGAAGACAATGTTGGATTCCAGTTGGATCAAGGCTTAACACTCAACAACATCAGGTCCGCTGGGTTAAATATTCTTCAGCATGTAAGTATAGATAGAGAACAACAGAGCAGAACTCAAAGGCACTAAACTGCTTAAGCATTCTGGGATGTCAGTTAAATATCATCTTTGAAGTGGCTAATATATTTTTGATATTAATGATGAATCGCATGGCTACTTCTTTGTTAAAGGGGTCATGCTTGGTGATGAACCCACAGATAACTATTACCTGGCTGTGCAGTCCCCCTCAGCTCTACGGAGCCTTTAAGCATCCAGCATCTCCCAGCTTCTTTCAATTTACTGTATTAAGTGTTAGCATTAGGCTGAAATTAAATTATCCATAGGGCGTTATGCTACTCATCAAGGGGTTATATTATTTCTCCTGGTCTGTGCTGAGGCCTGGACATTTGAACCTCTCTGGGTTGTTAACATCATGATAGGGTAATCTCTCGGATGAGTGTTGAAACACATTCACAACTTCACACACGCTACAACTAACATTACAATGGATAGTTTCATTTCAACCTCATGTACTGCCTGGATAAATGGGATTAATCTTCACAGACACGTGTTGCAGCTGTGTAACTATCATCAATATTAGAGTACAGAGTTTGAGTCATTTCCTCTGCCTCTATACAATATAAGGTTTTGCAAAGATCTTTTTCCCAAAGTATATGTATTGCACAGGAGTTTGAACGGTAGTTTGTGTTCTGTTTGTTTCACAAAAATGCATAATATGCCAATGGATATTGGTTAGCTAATATGCCAAAGGCCCATGGAGGCTCCCAATGTTTTAACATAGTGACAAATTCAATCCACATTTTTATCATAAACAGTTACAACATTTTTCATTCAGCAGAGCAACAGAAGAGTGGGGGAGGATATAATCAGCTTGGCTCCACGATCCCTAAAAACATAAAGTTCATAAAGATTTACTGCAGTGCCATAAATTAGTTTGACTGCTACTCTGAAATCCTTCTTTGAGCTAAGTTTGTGGTTGACAGAGATTTGATTTGTTTCGGATGGATGATGTATATGGCTGTTGGCATCAGTTAGTATACCGTACCTAATGGATGATTTGCAGCACTACCTTTTTTCACAGCCCGAGTCCTGTGACACAGAATTGCACCATAATTATGGATTTAAGGGCAGATCAAAATATGTAATGTTTTGTCATGACTAATTCATGTGGACTGTTCTGCATCAGTTTGAAAAGATGTTTTATGCTTTGTGAATTCTGACTTTGGGCATTTTCGGTATCTCCAGGGAATCATCTGAATATCTGGGGAATTTTGCATTTCATATTTTCCTGTACACTTGGGTGGATTGGTGTAGCTGTATGCTGATGTCTAGTCAGAAGGCATTTTTTTTCACCTGTTTGCTTTAACAGATGATTATATCCTGCCTCGTAGTTGTTCGACACTGTTTCCTTTAATGGCGATTTGATAGTTTGCGTGCCGTTGTCGCTGTCGTTATGCAGCGCGTGGGATGACTCAACACCATTGGCGGGCACGGAGCTCGTCAGTATGCGGCGCGGCCAGGTCGTGCTGTTTAACATCCATCATTTTGCTGAGCACTACATTATCATAATACTTAGTGTCAGTGCCAGAATGCATGCATTGTTCAGACATGCTGAATGTTAGTGGGGGGCAAATCTTTTGCTTGAGTAGTGTTATCTATCAATCCGTCTCTGATGCTGAGAGGAGGGACTCTGAGCTGCACCACACAGCCAGGAGGAAAAGATACAAAGAGTTGTTAAATATCCCCATCCATTGTCCTCTCCTCGGTTGGTCCATGCAGTGTAATTGGCTATAAATAGCCTGCCAAATTGACATAAAAAACCTCATAGGCAGTGAAATGTCAAAAGTAAACCACAGTAGAACACTAATATCTAATTGCTAATGAGTCATAGAATGTACCAACACATCTTTGAAAGTGTCTTTTCAATTCGTAGACAGTTTTGTGGTTTATTTGTTTCTTAAAAAAAGTTTTGAGACTTTTAGGTTATATGTTCAGACTGCAGGCAAATCTAAATTTGTTTTTCAAACCAGATCTTTAAGACAGACTGTCACACTGTAATTTGCATGTGATCAAATCGGATATGTGTGTGCATACATCACTGACCTATCTGCATGGTTTGTTGTGGTAACAACGTATGTGTCTGTGTAGCTAAGCTGCAGACACAACTTTCCAACGCGGAAGCACGAGAAATGGAAACCCATAATTTCGGCCAGCACCTCCGATTCTTTGGATTTCAAAGGGAAATCATTGTTGTGTGTTGCGGTGCAGGTAAGCCATTTTGTAGAGTTGCCTCTTTATAAAAAAAATGCTTGCAATGAATTTAAATTGGGCTTTTATTGTGAAGGGTAAAACCAGAAAGAGTAAAGCTGCGCTGCCGATGACAATGTGGAAGTAAATAAAGACGTATGGGTTCACGCTGGTTCAGACTACAGAGCCCCTGTTTATTTATTTTATTATCTGCATAAGTCTACTCTTGGCTACACGAGTGACGAAAAAGACACAAAAGAGGGTCTGGACTGAGACGCATCTGAAGAAATCCAATCAGAAATGCATTTTTCAAACCTCCAAATGTGGTTTGGATGCAGTTTGCAAAAATCACATACTGTTACAGTATGTGTTTTTTTTGCTGTCCAGAATTTCTTTAATCGATCCGGATACAATCTCGATAGGCCGACGGATTTGGGCTGACAGTTTGGCTTTAGTAATGGCCACAAGGAGTTACAATCCATGCTTGTATTGGATCCATGCTTGTATCTACAGTATGAGCGTTAAGCGTAAAGAAAGTGTTGGACAGTGATTGACAGTTTGCTTAAATTGAGTGACAGGTGTAGCTAAAGTCTACAGATGACCTCTTTGATCATTAAAAAGGGGGCTGTGTGTGAACCAGTAAGCTAACAGCCCAATTTGAATGTAGATGGACTGAAAGATTGAAAAATGCTTGGCAGGTAACAGTGTGGTTACCACAGAAACAGTAAGCGGTTGATGAATCCTCACATCGTGTTTGTCTCAGTACCCATGAGAGGGTCACATTCAGCAGCATGCAGTTGTTTTACAACATTTTTTGGGAAATTAATTTGAATTCTTTGTCCCCACTTTAATGAACATTCTTGGTTCAAACATGTGTGAGGAGATTGTAAGAGAGCAAATTGCTCATGATTCATGAATCCATTGCTAATGAATTGAAATTTTATACAAATTTGTTCTGGAGTTATTTCAATTACAGGTACCTGATGCCTTAAAAAAGCACAATTTACTCTTAATGTCTGGATGCATGCAATTGTGAGCACACACTAATTTCCATTTTAAAACAAACTGTTAGAAAAAGCGTAAAAGGGGGTGGGGGGTTCTTTAGGTAATTACCCGAAACGTGTTTTGCGAACACAAAGACACATTTCACAATTTCTGCTTTCTCTTTGAACAAGTCTGCAGGGTTTGCTTTTTCATTTGCTTTACATATAAATTGTTGAACTTTCGTCCCTCACTGAAATTATAGTGTGGTAAATTGTCTTTGATTACCAAAGTATTATTTTCACCCCACTTAACCTGCTCATCACAGAAAGCCACCAATCCTTCTGCTGAACAACCATCAGAGTCATGCCCTCCTACTCTTCTTCTTCCCATTTAACGCACGCAACTTATTTCCTCAAGTCTTTGCTTAATATTTGTTTGATCCAAACTTTAATTCAAAAAGGAAGGTTTAAATGGTATCTGAGTTATTTGCTGAAAATTAATACTGTACATCTTAAGCACCGCTACCATAAAGCAATGAAAATTTTGCACGTTTTAGCATTTAAAATAATCTGTACTTTTTGTTACTGCTAAATACTTACGATTTAAAAGACTCAAAAGGGTTGCTTCAGTTCCCCAAGTTATGTAATACATAATACCCCAAAGTGAACATGATATTTGCTTTTGTTGTCAAATTTTTTTCTTGTTGTTGCAATTTTGTTAGTCTAAATCAGTTTGCACACTCTGCTGCATTACCACAGACCAATGAAAGTGGAATGCTTTTGAAAGCTCCATTTATAGGATTGCACATAATACCAAGTGTACAACAATGTCGGATCATTTACAAGTGAATGTAAGCCCATGCCAATTAGTCAATTTAAAAGTTTAAGCTGACAGCCCTAACCTGCTACCAACTGCTACATCCTTGTTACCTCGCCTCAAACTGTATCATGTGCTCCAAGCTGAATGCTCATCTGTTCCACAACTGGCTGTTTCTCAGTCACTGAGTCATTTGGGCTTAAGATGTCCCCTGAGCCAGCGCTGTTGGATATGGAGCTTTCCTAAAGTCCCGCTGGTTTTCCACCACCGTGAGGAAGCCGAGACAGTCCACGCAGCTGGCCTGAATATTAAAGGCTACATGGCAGAAAAAGTCCAGTTTAACAAATCATTTGAACTAATAGTATCACATGCTATTTTTCTTGAAGCCACCAGAAAAAATCTGCACATCTGAGGAGAGCTCGCTTGACTTGTTTGCAGTTTCACTTGCTTTTAAGCACACTACTGGAAAAACTCAAGAGTGGTCCAGTTTTCAGATCTGAAGTATTCACATCATTTAATCAAACACCACACTATAAAAAATACTCCATTACTATGCAGTACAAGTTCTGAACTCAACATCTTCCTAAATAAAAAGAACAGAAGTATTTGAAATACAATTGTATTAATGTATAAGTAGTATTAATATATTATTGGATTATTTTTGCAATAATAATAATATAATAATAATTTTTGCTTTTTATCAGTGAAACAAAACATATTAAAGTGATAAGAAAAAAGGAGAAAAGTGAAAAGACAAATAATGAAAATTTGTTATGAATTACAGAATTGTTTCATGCCAAAGTGTGATTGTTGCAATGCGTTGTTAAAAGGGACACTTTTTGCAGTTTACGTTTCATTGAAGGACCAAAGCTACTTTCCTGAAAGGACTATGGTCAAATAAAATGTTACTGCTAAACTTTGTTTTTTTAAGATTATTTTTGGGGCATTTTAGGCCTTTATTTTGACAGGACAGATGAAGACATGAAAGAGGAGAGAGAGGGGGAATGACACGCAGCATAGGGCCACAGGCCGGAGTCTAACCCTGGCCCGCTGCATCGAGGAGTAACCCTCTATATATGGACGCTTGCTCTACCAACTGAGCTACCTGGGCGCCACTGCTAAACTTTGTTAAGATAAAGTTTACCAGAGTCTATACCCTGATTAGGAGTAGGGACATCTTAAAACTCACATCATAAATCATGTGATGAAATCTTGTCAAGATGTTTACTGAAATTCTGGGCAATATGCAGCAAAAAGGCTTGGTGAAAAGCACCAGAAGAAAAGTGGCAGCAACAGCGTATGATTCCCATAAGCCTTTGCTAGGACATGCCCCCCGGGGAGGCCTCGGCTCATGTCCCACAGTTTTGTAATGTCACAAAGGATGAAACGTGTTTCCCCAGGCTCACAAACTTTTCTGCTTTGCTGTGTGGCATGCTGTTTCATTAGTGTCGTTTAGGTGATTTTTCCTCTTGAGTAACTGCCTAGTTGTGGAGGTGGGTGAAGGTTGTCGTGAAAGGGAACTCTCTTGGCCGGGTGCCAGAGTGTGTTGCTGGGTTTTGGGGGTGATGGGTGCTATGTGCTGCATGCCGGGTATCATCTGTATGTGTGAGTGTCTGTTTGAATGTGTGTGTGTGTGTGTGTGTGTGTGTGTGTGTGTGTGTGTCTCGTTTCTCCCGTGGGAATCCTTGGCAGCAGGTGTGACATGCAGTAATGGGAAATTATGCTGCACAGTGCAAAACCTTTTCTGAACGGGGTCACCCACTGTCAGCTCTGCCAAGCGCGTAACAGAGCAACCACTCACCCTTTAATGAAAGCTGTCACATTTTTGTCAGGGACTTATTTATTGATGCATACTCATTCTGTTTTCCTGAAATTTCTAACTTAAAGAAAAGTCTCCAGAGATGTATGGGGGTACAGCTTCGGCTCATCACCAGAGGATTTTAATTACTTGGCAGCTAAAAAATAAATATGCATACTGTTTGACTTATTCCTCCTGTGCCCAGTTCAGTAACTATGAAAGTGATCATTTATCAGAAAGCAGTATGCATATTTTTTTAGTAATGAAAAGAAAATGCTAACACCATATCTGGGGTGACTAAGCATTTTCCATCACCACTCCCAATGTATAGTTAACCTCAAGGAACACATCTGTTTTTACACCTGTTGAACATTGCTGTTTCATTTTGCTTAGTCCATTTCACTGTTACTGTAGTAAACTGAATGAAATACAAACATTATAGCAAACATTTTATTCCCATAAACACTGAACATATGCATGAGTTCACTAAATCTAATCTAAAGGGGTTGTCATATTTTGAAAAGAAATGTGTAAAATTTTAATCTTATTTCTCAACCAGCATGTTATTTTCTCTGAG